>NW_004797657.1:345545-347694 GCF_000002075.1 Aplysia californica
TGATTTCGAAGTTCCAGCTTGTTGCAAATTCTTTCATCTTGTAGCTGGAGAAAGGCATGTTGTCAGCGAAGAGTACCTGTGGTATCCCATGTCTTGCAAAAATTGGTTTTAAGGCCCTGATCACCGACTGTGCTGTCTTGTTGTTCATATATGCTACTTCAGGATACTTTGAATAATAATCCACAACAAGAAGGTATGATTTTCCCCCAAATTCAAAAATGTCTGCTCCTAGTTTGACCCAAGGGATAGATGGTGGATCGTGAGGAATCATTGGTTCCTTTGCATTTTGTGGTTGATTACTAGCGCATATTTCACATTTCTTCGTCTTCTCCTCAATGTCAGTACATATTCTTGGCCAATAGATGCTCTCTCTGGCTCTGGCCTTACTTTTATCGATACCAAGGTGACTTGTGTGCAGTTTGGTTAACATTTCTTCCCTCATGATTTCGGGTATGACCATTCTGTTATTGAAGAATAACATTCCATTTTCCTCATGCATGTCATGTCTGAGTTTGTAGTAGTGTCTTTCTGTCATTGACATGTTCTTCTGTTGAGGCCATGAGTCATTTTTCACCCATTGTAAGACATCTCTCAGTATCTTGTCTGACTTGGTTTCTTTTTTGATTTCTTTTAGTTTCTCTGTTGTGGCAGGCATTGTGACTGTCGTACAGTGTACTCTCAGTATTTCCTCCTGGGGAATTTCCTGTCTCTCTTGGTGTGTTAACGGTGGTGAGGCTCTGCTCAATGTGTCTGCAATGTATAGCTGAGATCCGGGTTTGTACTGAACATCCAGTTTGTATCGGAGCAGTCGTAACATCATCAGTTGAATTCTTGGCGAAGCTTTGTGCAATGGTTTTCTCAAGATCGTCTCTAATGGTTTGTGATCACTGATTACCAGTACTTCTCTTCCAAAAATAAATTGGTGGAATTGTTCTGCAGCAAACACTATCGCCAGGAGCTCACGCTCAATGTTTGCATAGTTTGCTTCTGTCTCTGTCAAAGATCTTGATGAATATGCGATCGGTTGGTTGTCCTGGAGCAAGCATGCCCCTAGTCCCTTTGTTGAAGAATCGCACTGGATTGTCACTGGCTTCTTTGAGTCAAACAGTTTCAGAAGAGGATTTTGGCTCAATATTTCTCTTAGTTTGTTCACTGCTTCTGTGTGTTCAGAGTACCAATGCCATGGCACATCTTTCCTTAGCAGAGATCTCAGTGGACTTGTTATGGTAGACATATTCGGGATGAATGGGCTCAGGAAATTTACCATCCCAAGTAGTCTTTTGACTCCAGTTTTATCTTCGGGCAGTGGCATTTCACTTATGGCTTTGACCTTCGCAGGGTCTGGTTTTATACCATCCTTGGAAATGATTCTTCCCATGTACTTCACTTCTGATTTTCTGAGTTGTGATTTTTTTCCATTGAAATGCACATTGCTTTCTCTTGCTCTATTAAGCACTTTGCGCATGATCTTGTCATGTTCTTCATCGTTTTTGGCTGCTATTAAAGTGTCATCAGCCAAACAATGCACTCCCTCTATGTCTCCAAATGTTTGAAAAGTTTTCTTTTGCAGAATCTCTGATGCACTGCTTATTCCAAACGGCATTCTTAAGAACCTATACCTTCCAAAAGGCGTATTGAAAGTTGTCAAGTATGAACTCGGTGCATCTAATTTCACCTGCCAATATGAATCTTTTTGGTCCAATATGCTGTACACCTGTGTGCCTTCTAGTTGCGCTGAGATATTTTCGAACGTTGGAATTTCGAACTGTTCTCGCTTTATGTTCTTGTTCAGTTCCTTCGGATCCAAACAAAGTCTGAGTGATTTGTCTGCTTTCTGTGCAATGACTATGTTGTGGACCCAGTCGGTTGGTTCTTCGACCGGTGTGATGACTTGCTTCTGTTCCATGTCTTGCAATTTCTCTCTCAAGGGTTTCAGAAGTGTTGACGGAACTCGTCTAGGAGGTTGAATAACTGGTTCGTTGTCCTCCTTCAGCTCAATGTGATATTCTCCTGGAAAACATCCTAGTCCTTCAAAGACATCCCCGTATTCTGTCCGTAGTGCCTAGTGTTTCTTGTGTGATCAACTTTTCCTTCAACGAATTGACCTGTATATGTTCTTCATTTCTTCCTGGTGAAACTAGCTCCAAGG
>NW_004797657.1:347865-348538 GCF_000002075.1 Aplysia californica
TGCTTTCCTACTTCAAAATTATGTTAGCTGTCCCAATTTGCTGAACAGACTGACCTCCAAAAGCCTTGAGTTCAACCTTTGATGGATTTAATTTGGGCTTTCTCTTCAACAGGTTCCAGATTTTTGCTGGCAGAACATTTGTTTCCGCGCCTGTGTCTACCTTCATTTTGACTATCTGGCCTTGTACTTTTACATGCGCAAGCCAACTATTTCCAGACTTATTCTCTATAGTACCTATCCAGAAGTACTGGACAACTTCGTCATCGTCATCCTCATCTGACCTTTCATTTTCAATCACGTACATTGATCTCCTTGATGAGTTTGATTTCCATGCTGCTGCTGCTTTATCTTGCCTTGTGGAAAAGCATTGAGATGCAAAGTGGTTTTGTTTTGAACATTTGTGGCATGTCTTCCCATATGCTGGGCACTGTTGTCTCAGGTGACTTAGTCCGCATGCTTTACAGTTTTTCTCGTCTCGTCCTCCTCTCAAAGGTACATTGTGTTGATATTGTTTATTGGACCTTGCCTCCTGTCTTGGGTGTCTGTGCAGTTTCCCCATCTTTTCTTTGCCACGTCTGACACTGTCAACTTCCCGATGACTATCAGGCTGTCTTGACCCAGTCATAGATTTTAATTCTTTTTGTGTGGTTTCGAAACTCATGCAGATGTCTCT
>NW_004797657.1:348809-362563 GCF_000002075.1 Aplysia californica
CTTCAAACTTTTTGGCATCTTCATCATCAGTGTATTCAAACTGATTATACCGCTCGAGGCTTTCAGTTCCAATGCTGTGCAGCAGGGTTGCTATTTTTATGTCATCCCCCTTTCTATGAACTTCTCTGGCAGTCATGTAATTTTCAAATCTTTGTTTCCATAGTTTCCAGTTTTGTGATAAATCCCCTTGAAACTCTAAAGGTTCAGGAGGTTTGAACTCCATTTCACTTGAGTTTTACTTCTCTTAATCTTAATAGATCTGCGTATTTGACTCTGATCGTCCTTTTGTAGGCTCAGATTTAGTTTTCCCAATTCTCCAGAATATCTAGATTGTCTGCCCTTTCTAACGAGTGAGACGACACCTTGTCTCGCACTCCCAAAGTGTTGAATGAGCTTTCAAAACTACTTGATCTCTTGGTCAAGGAAGAATATAAAACGGGAAATTCCTATAAAACATTTTAATACAGACCTATTACCATTTCTGACACCATGTTGTGTTTGTTGGGTTCTTTAGATCATTGTTTGATTCATAACAAGACGTGAGACGCACATAGGGATAACGGTAAAGAACATTGAGGCAGCCATTTCGGTAACCCAGAATGCAATAGTTTATTTCTTTAGGATTGATTACAACGTCATATCCGGATCGGTATCGATTATTATTATTATCGAATATGACACTGCACCCCCCTCCAAAAGAAAATCTCCCATGTCTCAAAGTTTTTCAGCGTGTGATAGTTTGGTTATTTAAGTTCATGACTTGAGATTGTTGAATATGCAAAGTAACAACATTTGTTCATATATGATTACTTATTTATACCAAAATTATAGTCACATTAACACTCAAGTGTAGTAAAATCTCTTTTTAAGTTCTTAACATTCAAGCTATTGCATTAGTGAGGATTAAATTTTCAGTTCTCGATATGACAAATGTGATAAAAAGAATACTGTGTCTACATTTTTACTCATCTTTTGATACAGGCCTTCAATATTGCCATGAGCTCCCCTCCCAACTCTGGCAGCTACATGACAAACTCCTCCATGACCCAGTCCTTCTACCCGGGCATGGACAGCAGCCAGCTGTTTCCTCAGGAGCAACAACAACAAAAACAGAAGACCATCTCCGTGTCTGAACGCATGCAGCAACGGATTAAATGCCGCATCCCCATCGTGAACATGGACAAGAAACAGATGCTGTTTATCCAGACAAAGAATAACGAACAGCTCTCAGGACCATCAGTGAGTGGAATGTTTTCTCAGCTTTTTTTTTTTTAACCATTTAGCACATACAGCGGTGTTGCGCAGAGTCTATTGATTAGTGTCTGGAGGGGAGTTGCACGCCATCTCAAGCGCCGAGTGCATGACACTGCGATGGTATGCATTTTTATGAGGTTTAGGAAGAATGTCAAATTAGAATTGAATTAAAATCAGGCTACAAAGTGACAGTAAAGTTGTTCTTTTTTTTTCAAGGTTTTGAATGATTGAATTAACCCAGAAATAGTGTGCGCATGAATTTTTAAAGCAAATATGATGAAATGGAGAGTGAGATGGAATTGAAACGTAGACAAATCCAAAGAGACTTTGAAAATACATAAAAATTCAGCCTGGGAAGTGATCTAGACCAAACAAAGACAGGTTGAAAATTCATTTCTCAGTCTATGGGAATGTATTTTAAGTCACAGGAAGAGTTGGTTATTTTTTAATATGACGAAATAGCTTGGTAATGCATGAAAACCAGATTGTCACTACTATAATAGGAGAAGAATTAACTTGCCAGCAAAGGAACCTGGCTCTTTAGAAGCAGTATTCTTTTCTGTCGAGTTTTTCTAATGATATCTGGTCTTATTTGCTTTCCTTTGTGGATGGCTGGCAGTTACTCTGGTGTGGTTTGCCCCTTCTTTTCTGTTAAATGTCTATCATTTAAAAAAAATTAACTTTTCTTTTTATGTTATTCTTTTAGAAACCTCTTCTTTTTGGCACTTTTATGGCCTAATTTTGTTGCCAGTGCCATAAACCTCGTATTGAAACTGAAAACTTAACTTTGTCCTTATTACCAACAGGTCGATGTGACTTGGACAATGGAGACCCTCCACGTGCTTCTGTCTCCCAAACTTCTGGGACTTTTAACTGAGATGCTTGGCTCCAAAAAGTCTACAGGTATCTTGTTCTTTATTTTTAAATCTTTAACGATATTGAGGTCAGTAAGAATTCTCCCTTATACGAGGTTTATCTTACGCTTGGACTGCTAAATAATAGTAATTGCAAGAGTGCTATTATTTTACTTTACACTTGTCCAAATTGCTGGCCATATTGTTGGAAAGTTGTTTGGTTGTTTTTTTTGGTGGGGACATTTTCTCTTTAAATGTAAGTGTTGAACCTGTGCACACTTTACTCTTGTCTTATTTCATTTAGCTTAATTTAGCTGGTCTTGTCAAAGTAAGCATATATTAATGGTAATAGGTATTTGTTTCACGACACAGTGGAACCAGGCACTTGTCAATTTTTGGGCCTGTGGAGTTATTGGTATCATCTTAAAATTTGTTCTCTTGCCTTTCTGTCGATGAAAAAATGTCCCTCTATTTTGAAAACGTCGATATATTTGCGATTCAAGGAGGTCAGGGTCGCCTCGTTTCAGAGGTAAAATTATCGAGAAAATAGGCGCCAAAGTTTGGTCACTTCCATAGCTTGAGAGTCCTTGGAAACTGCAAATTTACATGTTTGTGCCTTTAATCAACATTCTTCAGATCTTGGTTGGGGTATACACTTCTCTGGAGATGATGATGGTGACTGCTAATATTATGTCAAAGGGAACTGAGTACTCAAATAATTCTTTTTGTACATAACCTTAAACTGTATCTTGCGTCACCAGGCAGGCAACAGGGTGCTGTCCAGGAGCCAATGACGTTGGAAGATTTTGCGTTCTGTCGCAAATTTGCTGAGGAAGACAGCCGCCAGAACAGTCTTGTTGATCATATCTCTGTCCCACAATTGTCAACAACAGATCACATTGAGCTGATGCATGGGGCCAGCTCAGGTCAGTTTTCACTAATGATCAATGCATCAGTTTATGTTGATGCAAAAGGTTGAAAATGCCATCGTCTCTTTTTTAAAATGTAAACAAGAAGTTTGAATTCTTATGTCAGAGCTTTCTGTATTGCATTGAGAATGTTAAGATTATTTCTATCCTATTGATATCAGTTAATCATAGTTCTTGCTCCTGTTGTATTAAGAAGATGACTTATATTTGTCATTTGAATTTTTATTGTCTTTGCAGCAAGCATGTTGTCAGATAACGATATGTTCTACTCAACTGTGGACCCCACATATAAGGGTCAGGCGACCGGCTTTGACATCAGTGACACTGCATCGGTCAGTACATTTGCTGGTCACTCCACATTCACTTCTAGTAATGGTAAGTGGTTTCAGTAGTATGAAAGAAATAAAGCTGCAAGTTAACTTCATTTTTTTGTTGTCTTTTGCTGTCCAACTTCTGCTTTAAAATATATCGACATACGTCACTGCCTAGTATTTATTTCTTCATTGAAACAAAGACTTAATTTATTACATGGTTACATGCCTTTGGAGATTTCTCTTTGCCTATTTGGGTTTTCCAAGAGTTTTACCCCAAAGTCACCTAATTCACTATTTGAAGTGTTTGAAGAACTTTTAAAATAAAGATTTTCAAATTATGTCATATGTACCAAAAGAATGAGCGGAGAGTTTTTGGACTCTAAGGTATTTGACACGAATTTCCTATTTGGCTTGGTCCTTTTGGAGATGGACATTAAATTCAGAGGTCTCACCTCCAAAATTACATAACAGTGTTGATAGGGGACTTAATAGTATGTCACGGTTGAAGAGGATATTATAAGATTTTTATCATTTATCCATGATCTGTCTTCTGTTTTAAGAACATTTTTTTCCCAACTTTCGTAAAACTTTGAGCATTCTCATTAAATAGACTGATGTAACAAAAGGATTTTTCTTTTTCCCTTTTTTGCACCGTGTGATTGTTGTACAAATAAATTTATCACTTGTAACATAATTTTAAAAAATTAGATTATGAATTCTATAGTCCACAGTAATTAGTAGAGGCAGTTCTTGGTTTCTTTGTCCATGGGTATTTATTGTCCGTTATCTGGCTGTACTGTTTGTTATCCGGTGTAAGTCTCATTTTTATTTTAGAGTGTTTGCTATAACTTGTTTTGTATTTGTATCCACAGTTAGTGGCTACTCCCATGCCAAGCGTAATAGAGGTAAGTATCAATGGCTTTTCATCTTTTTTTCTTCTTTACTCATTTTTTATATTTTTGGATCTTTGTTACCCCAGAAAAATATGTACTTTGAAGAAGAAAATGATGAATTATGATTTTAGAAAGAAAATCTTTATCAGAAAGAAACTTTTTATCCAAATCTGTCTAGAGAAATGATCAGTTTGAGAATTCTATCGGAGCATGATAAAGAAATTGATGCCAAAATCTAGCATTCTTAGAAGTGGTGCTCCAAGGTTGTGACATTTGGCATTTGAACGTGAAGATGGAGGAAAATTGAGGTATATATATTGGGTGACCATTTCATCAAGATTGATGTTCCAAAATTTGCCATCTGCCAATGGTGCGATGATGAATAAATTGAATTAAAGTGGCAGTGGCAAGGGTAACTTGCTTTTAAACTTTGCGAGCAAAGGAAAGATATGTCGGTGGCCTAGTGGTTAGGGCTACCGGACTCGTAATCGTGGGGTGGTTCGAGCTGGGGCCCGACGTTGTGTCCTTGGGAAAGGCACTTTGCACGAATTTTCCTCACTTCACCCAGGTGGGAATGGGTACCTGGCCATAGACAGCGAAAGATCTTGTCAGTATGTTAGTGTTTTAGCGCCTATAAATTGGCTGCTCGCACTGTATGCTTCCCAGGAAGTTGAGGTTGTTTCAGAATGCTCTCAGGTCTGCTGGGGTAATTATGTAATAGTATAGATTGTGAAGCACATAGAGCTTGCTGTTGAGCGGGGATTTATGCTATACAAATGCTATCTATTATTATTATTATCTATTATCTATTTGTGGTGGCCGAATTTTGCTATTCATAAGGCTTTTTAATGGCTTCATCGATCGACATGCGGTTTTCGCTAAAAGATTCTTTAACATATTCTCCAGATCATGACGCCCTTCGTTTTTTTCAGTTTTGAGACAGTTTTGCTTCTAAAAGTCAAGTTTCTATATTTCGCCAATCGCTTTGTAGGCTGACGCTTCTGTCTCTGTAATTTTAGAAAATCCGCCAGGTTTGTTTATTTCAAGTCGTACTTCCGTTTGATACCATCGCGCATTATGGCGCAATACTAAGCATTATTTCAAGTGTGCAACCCGAATAGATCTAGCCTCATATTTTCTTTTTTTACAACTGTGATCCTTTCATTTGATGCCCATCATCGCTTTTTCTGGACTCCTTTGTCTATTATATATTTGGCAACTTGGAAACACATGTGCCACTTTTCTCTCCAGATTTATTGCTCCCTTCCAGTAGAGTGTAAATATAGTAGGCCAATGACTTTCAGTTGATGTTAATGTGCCGATCTTTCCTTTCATTGAAAGGGGGCCGAGCTTGTTATTATTATTATTAGATGAAGAAATCATGCAGTTGGTTAGAGGGCGCCACTGGAAGGTCCTACTTCTTTTCTTTCCCTCTGTTATTTGTGCCTGTCTGACTATTTTTCTCTGCACTATGTGATCAGTATTGTGTCATGTGCTTCCCTTAGCTCGAGAACTTGATGAAGGAAGTAAATTGCCAAATCTTAATGAAAGAAAAAGGGTGTAATGGGTTGTTGGCAGTCTCTGAAAACAGGCTCCCAAATTCCATTTTCAACCCTCTAAAAGCACTCAATTTTAGTTGTGGCCCCTTGACCCCTGGCATAGGATTTTCAATACTTTTTTGCCATGGTTATTGGAAGCACTGTTAAATACTTTGGTCAAGAAGTCGAAAGGGGCAAAGTGAAACTGATGCTAGTTGACACAAAGAAGAGCTTAACACTTTTCCCCCCACATTAAATGTAGAGGGCCTCACCTACAAGGAAGCTGACATGGTACATCTGTGTTATTCCTGTGTCTTGGCAAAAAACCCAAACCTTTTGAAATTTTCAGCTCATTGAAAAAATTGAACGTGATGATCGCGTCTTCATCAAAGTAGGAATAAAAAAATTGAAACAAAAAATATTTTATCCAGCACTTTCATCACCTGAATTCTCGTCATCATGACGGCTCCCGTACTCATATTAGATCTACTCAACCTTTTTCAAAGACTTTCACTCTAATTGTTGTAAACAAACTGATTTGTGATCTCAAAAGCCGCACAAACCAGTCAGGAAGAAATTTATAACTTAAACAAGTGTGCTTGTCAAAGGAGATCATTGCTTCGACTTTTTTTGCTGATTTATCACACTGTCGCCAATTAGTCCTGTGAGGAAAAGTGACAACTTTTTACCATCGCTGATTGATGTCCTTTGGGGGGCAAAATGTTAAGGACCAAAAAGTTTTGAAAATACAAATTTGCTGGATTTGTTCATGCTGAGTTACAGACCTTGTGCTCTTGTTTTCTGATCGCAAGTCAGAGTAACCAAAATTTACAAATCACCTGTGCTGAACATAACATTTTGACGTTAAATATGTAAACACATATGGTGATGTTTAAGTTATGGGACGTTAAAAGAGACCGACCGAATATACGTGCCTGGTGTATGTTCCTTCGTTCTGATGCACAGTTGCAGATATTTCTAACAAGTTGACATTCTTTTGCCTTATGTAGCTATTTTTTCATAGGCTTTACTTTGAAGTTTAATAATGTCTGGTTGGGCAGTTCTGTAGTATTTCCATGATTCGCTATATTTTCATCGTTATCATGTCTTTTGTCTTTTACATCATGGACATTTTAATATGTTATCATGATCATCTCATGTTTTTGTTTTTTTTGGCAGAACGCAGTGCTAGTTTGCTTATGGAAGATCACAGCGAGGACAGCAAAGTGGTCAACTTGACCATTCCATTCTTCACTGTCACAGTTCTGATGGAGGAACCCAAATCTGACCCCTTTGCTCTCAGGTCCAGCTCCTCCCTCCACCAGCACCTTCCCTCTGTGTCTTCAGAGCAGGAACAGCCAAAGTCTTTCACCGCTGGAGACCAGTCTCCTGTAAATATCCCACCAACCTCGCCCAGGCACGCTTCTTCGCTTCCCGTGAATGTAGACTCGAAGTCTGTACCGTCACCTCCTACCCATACGTCTTTCAGTAATAAAGCGAAGGATGGACAAAAAAATAATTCTGAAAGTTCTGATGATGAGGAGGAGTTTCATGACAGTGGAGACTATTTCGAGAAATGTGTTGATGGACGTACCATTGACAGTCCACCGTGTGGGAAGGCAGACCAAGCAAAGATAGCTCCTCCCACCATTTCACATTCGGACTCAATGGCTACGTCATCGTCTGCTCAGCCTAGCCAAGTTACCCAGGAGCCCAACTCCCCTGAATGTTGCCTCAAGGTAGTGGCTGATCGGTTCTTTCTGGCTATGGCAGAACTGGAGGCTCGCTCTTCCCTCAGGGAGCTGAGAGACAAGGTCTCCCATGTCTTGCCTTTGGACCATCTTGGGTGAGTTTTAAGATAACAAAAATGTCTCATTGACTTTAAGCAAATGTTTCAAAAAGGTGACAGCAAAGTAAATAATGTATTATTGACACTCACCATGATCTCAGATTTGATCATTTCAGTATTATAGCTGCACTCGAACACATGGTCTCTGTCTCTTTCTGTTGCTCCCTTTGACCACAGTAGTATTTGTGAGTAATTTAAACTGAGAAGCCTTGTAGTAATTGATTATTATATTTTGTTCTATTGAAAAAGAATTCCGCTTGTTTCCCATTATCTGTCCTCAGAGAAAGTTGCATTTGAAAATAGCAAAAGTTGCAAGAAAAATTAACAAAAGTTGCAAGATTGTATAGCTAAAAAATATTATGGAACTATTGGAATACATTGTTGGTATGCTCTTTGCAATCAAAGTAACCGACATGAGTTTTGTTAGATCAAAATTAAAAGTTAGATATGAATGTCTACCACCCCCCTCCCCCCCAAAAAAAAGAAACCTGCATGGAGGTTGCATGGTGTACAAAACAGTTTGTGTCATGTCCTTAAACTCTCGTTGATGTTGGGCAGGTGTGATCAGCGTGGCCCCCCCCCCCCCCCACGGGACTTTTTATTTTTTTTTTTCATTCCCCCCCCCCCCCCCCCCCCCAAAAAAATCCCCTATTACTACATCATTCGCTTATAATAATAATATGACTTTTATATTGCGCAAATCACTCTTCTATGCGTTACTTTTACATAATGGTATTCATGAAAAACATGCATACTCACATGTGACAATAATTAAATACGGTACAAGCAGAACCTTTCCGGAAAAAATTACGGTGTAACTTTACATTTTACCACTTTAACCGCAACGGGGTAATCAAAATTAGACTAGATCTACTTGTTACATAGCCTAGATCCTATATCTACCAGTGTATAAAGTGCGAATGGCATATATTGTATTTGCTGCTCGAGGACCTACTGTAACGCCACAATGCAGTGCTTACCACTGTAAGTGAATAGAATCCAGTATTGTTACTCTTTTTCATGTTATTTAAAAAAAATTTATTTTGTCATAAATTATTTTCCTTGTTATTTGTTTCACCTTACAAAAGTGTAATCTTACACTTGTTGAAGACCCCCCCCCCCCTTTTTTTCTCCAGGCTTAAGATTATATTTGAACGTCCCCTTTACGGGTTTTCTGGATGAATCGATTCATATCTAGATCTACCTTTCTAGCCTAAGATTTACAGTCTTTCACACATTTTTATACTAGATCTATCTTCCTGGTGCTACGAAACAGAGCAAGCTAAGTAATCAGACGATCATGTTTACGATTGATTTACTCTAGAATCTAGATCTAGCTAGAAGATGATGCAGTCCAAGCCGGAATATTGGGGGGTCAGGTTGGTTTACTCACCAGATAGATGGTGCAAAGCAGCTATCGTGGCACAAGTCGATCGTGCCCGACTCGTTGCCTCAAAAACAAACATGATTTTTTTTTCAGGCGACGAGTCGGGCAATCATCCAGACCTGACCTGAACCGTCCCGATCCCATCCACAATGGGCGGGCACTGAGCGACTGGGTGGGCTCCCCGTAGTGCAAAAGAGTGAATTGTCCCCCTTAGCATTGTTATTTAAAGTCGTGGAAGAAAGTTTCTGTGTTTTTAAAGAAATTTTAATCTTATTTTTCCAACTTTTGCGGAAAATTGGCTAAAATTCGCTAATTCACGAAAATGGCAAAAGTTGCGTGCGCAAGTTGCGGGTTGCGGGCGCGAATTTCTCTGAGGACAGCATTATAATATTGGAGTAGATTTTACAAAAATAAATGCTCAGAAGAATCAAAGTGCCTTCTTTGATAAAATTTGTTTTTTTTCTTTTCAAAGCTTAAAAAGGTGAATAACTTTAAGTGGTAAAATATGTGGTGACATAAAGAGATTCTAAAATAAGGACAATTAATTATGTTTAAGATTATTAGTTCGGTTTTGAGAAAAATATAGGTAACAGGTGGTAAAATTTTAACCTACCTAGGTGGCAGATCATGATTTATCCAACGATGGAAATTGCCAAGTTATAATCACGAGTTTCAACAAGTGACTACTACTGGCAATTTCACAAGCAGGATCAGTCATGGTCTACCACCCTAATGAGTGTAATAGATTTTTTATACTGTACTGATATCAAGCTGACAAAATAGCTCCAGACCAACAAAGTTCAAATGACCAGTCAAGTGGTCAAGAGGACCCATCCGAGAGTCTCACTTGAAAACAAAATTTTCCTGCTCTTTGGAGTCAGAGTGAGGATTAGTAAAACTCAGGATTTTTTCTTCTATTTTTAGCCACACTAATTACATAGAATATAATAGTATCCATGTCTTCCTCCACAAAATAAACCCCAAACAAAACAACATGAACGTAAACTTAGACAAAGCAAACAGATTATGAACGATTCAAAAGGTGAAAGATTAAGAAACTTATAAGCCACGGTGTTTTAAGAATAGAAATGACTTGACTTTGATTTTAAACTTCGCAACCGAAGCAAACAAAAGGTTAGGAGTCATTTGCTTGCAAAGACTTGTTCATTGCATTTTAATACTTCACAGCACTCTGACATAGTCCCGATTCGCTATGGCGCCCGCCATTTTACTCAGTTTGGAAAAAAATTAAGACCAATGGAGAAAGGTTACTACGCATACTCTTGACTATAGCGAGACTGGGAGGCTGGTGTTAGGCACTACATTTGGGTGCATATGATGAGCGCATTTCGCAGCAAAGTTTTATTGCACAGTCTAGGAATATTATTATTATTGAAGTCTATAATTTGCTTACAGAAGGTTATAAGGTGAATTAAGTGCGCAGAGTAACTTATGCAAATTTTGATAACACAGCTGGTATTTCAGGTGTGAGATCAAGTTTTTATATTTCATATATGAAATATAAGGTTTTATTTTCCTGGAAGTGCAGTGCTGATACAGCTTCATTTATGGTATAAAAGATAATATTTTTGGACAAAAATGTAATTATATTGCATTTGATTTAAAGCTTGTAGTTATGTTAATAGTTTAGAAATGAGTTGTTGATTTTTTAAATTATTTTTTTTTTAGTTTATTTTTTTTGGAAAGATGCCACTGAGGCATTTTTTTCCTTTTTTGTGGTAATTCACATTTTTGGAACTGCTTTGTCCCCTTCCGTCAACATGGCTATGCCAAAAACATAAAGTGGTGTCGTAGTGACCACATTGATTTCTTGGCTCCTTTCATTCAGTTCTGTGGCCATGGTTACATCCCTTGGTTGATATGATGATTTGTGAAATTTTACTATTTGAGTGATATAACATGGTCTTTTCAATGACTACTTGTAAGTCTTTGAATTGTTAATGTAAATGGATATATCGGTTTCTCTGAATTATTATAATTTTGCCACAAGCAAGCTTTTAACTCCAATTGTAGTGATTGATAGCACCATAAAACATAATATGCTCAAACAAAAATAGAGCTTGTAGGCACTCGTCTGCCAGATACATCTCAAAATAAATAACTTGAATGAAATTGATGACAAAATAAATGAACCATCTGTTTAAAAAGAAAAAACCTCAAATGTATAGTGACATTGCTTCATGAGTGCATGGTTTTGAAATAAACTTGAACACTTTGCAATTAATTCTTTGACGTTTTGTGTTTTAATGCTCCTGATATTCGCCCCAGACTTCTTTCAAAGCCTGTTCAATTGAACATAAACCAGCTGAAGAAATCTTTGGAGAGCAGGCTTGAGGTCAAGGTCAGGATGGGCAAGCTGGAGGTGGTCGAGTGCCTGTTTGACCGGCTGGACAGCAGCAGCAACTTTGCGAAGCAGGTGTTGCCCAAGGTCCCACAGTACTCCATGGTGAGTGTTTGCTCTTGTGTATCCTGCTCACCCTGTATACTCTGTGGTTGGCCTCTACAACAGAGAAGTAGCAACACAAAGAGAAGTTGCAATTTTGGCGTATTCAGTCTCATAACATTGGCTATTTGCTTTCCTAATGATTACTGGGTCTTAATAGGGCATGAGCTACTCATCAAATGCAAAATTGTGTCTTCGGGTCTTTCAATTCATCATTCTGTTAGGACTTGAAACTGTTAATCATGTTAATGCGGCCTCACGTCATTGCCCTCAAAGTTTAACTGTATGACTTCTGAAAAGTCTCGTCCTGTGCCCACCCTATTTAGATACAGTACTCAGAGTGGTCATTATGTTTATCGGGGGAATAGCAGTGTATTGCATGTATGTGTGCGCCTTAATGTCTGAGTGAGTCTATGACAAGGTTGTTGTGCCAAATGGCGACATGTACCTGTTTTAATGGACTCATTGATTTCTCTGCCCTTTTTTCCTGTTTCTGTGGTTACTCTTTAAATATTCTGATGGCAGAAAGGCGGGCTCATATTTGGTTTTAGGGTGCTTTGGGGTGGTCTGCTCCTTTAATTAATTTTAAAAAATTTTTTGCTGTCCTTTGCATCTGTTACACCGTAATCCTTGGAGAGTTTTGTCCCCTCCTTTTCCGGGTAGTATTCTACAAAAGGTTAAATTATTATATTCTAAATGAATCCAAAATTCTTTTTTATATTCATGTCCAACTGAAACAAAATCCCGTCTGTAAGAAAGACTTTTCATTTAATACCTCTTTACTAAGTTATAATTGTATTTGGACTGTTCTAGTGCAGTCATTTCCAGTGCAGGAACCAAAACTTAAAACATGTATTGACATGACCTTGGAAAGTATTTGCAATCTGTACACTATTGTGCCAAAGTATGGCCTTGATGATGCAAGCTATTCATAAAATCCAAGGTTCCATTCTAATCCTCTTTCTGCCATCTACATAATTCAATATTTTTACTAAGTGTTGTGAAACCCAGTTGCATGTAAGTAAAGTGTCATTTTTTCCTGATCATTCACTATGTTTTATTTTCTTCTGGTAGGTTTTGGGTGTGTTTGTGTGTGTGTGTGTTGGGTGTGTGTGTGGTGTGTGTGTGTGTGTGTGTGTGTGTGTGTGTGTGGGGGGGGGGGGGTGTTATTGGACTCAAATAATTTGTGATTTTCTTTTTCCCAGTACAGCTCGTCAGATTTTTCTGTCTCTCCTCTTCTTGGTTTTCATTACTAAATTCAAATGCTCATTGGCATGTTCACATGCTTTGGCTTACCCTGTATGAGCATACAATTTCTACCATTTGTCTGAATGTCTCATTTTGGCAGTTAATCTGTGGCCATTAAAAAAATATGTTTACTGTCTGTCTGCTGTCTCTATCCACTGCCCCCTTTTACTCATTGATACCATTTTGAGCAAGATTTCCTTCAATGAGCTATTTTACGGACTATCTGGCGCGCGCAAGTTTTTCAATGTTTGTCATTTGCTCGCCATGTCGTATCTAATTTAATTTTGTTGCTTATTCCGTTGATGACAATGTCACTAACACACGCTGCATAAATAATGCACCGCGTTACAAGCGGGATGGTATGACAGAAAGGAAGACCAAGTCCTATTTTTCTGACACTGGTTTATGATGCCCTGTCTTTTCTTATATTCTCCTGTACTGCTTTCCCTTTTCTGGCAGCTGGTGCTTGATGTCAACTGGCATGTGATTTGCTTCTTATTTTTATCTATTTTTTTTTTTTTTTTGGTCATACAAATATCCTAGACTGTGCTGTGGAGGGTGGAAAAGGGGGGCGGTGGTGTCATTTTTATGCTGACTTGCCTTTGACATCTTCACTGCTGAGCAAAACACTTGTCGTCCAAACTGGGTAACCTATAATATGGTGATTGGGAAAAAGCTGAAAGGGGAGTTTTTCCTGGCGTATACCTGTCTCCGTTTCCAAAGAGAAGATGTCTGTTAACGTGATTTAGGTCGCTCTTAACAATGGATGTTTTTCGTCTTTTTATCAAACGTTTACGGCTCAGCAGTGAAAGAGTAATGTTCGATACATCATTTATCCTCTGGCTGACTTTTGGCTTACCCATGTGGAGATCCACTACATCCTTACGGAATGTAGCCACCTAGGCAGGGTATACTCTGATGCTTGTGGCTTGAGTTCAGTGCTGATTTCACATTCGGTCACCTCCCTTTTTCATCTCTCTCTCTCTCTCTCTCTCTCTCTCTCTCTCTCTCTCTCTCTCTCTCT
>NW_004797657.1:362663-364340 GCF_000002075.1 Aplysia californica
TCTCTCTCTCTCTCTCTCTCTCTCTCTCTCTCTCTCCCTCTCTCAATCTCTCGCTTTGAGTAGTTGGAGAACTCTACTTCTTGATCTCATTTCTTTTCTGTCCTTCAGTTGTATCCCTTCTGTCTATCTTATTTATGTTTGTCACCCAGCCCTAAACGAATGTCATCCCGTCAACTCACATTCAAACTATATGTTCCCAGTCGCTCTTCCCAAGTTTCCGTTGTACTTTCCTGTCAACTGTTCCCCATCAAAGTGGAAGACACCCCCCCCCCCCCACGACAGGTGTGGCCAAAAGAACCTGCCTCTTTATTGATCTAAATTGTGTCTTTGAGGGTATTATACCATGTACAAGTATTTACAGAAGGAAAAACAAAATGATGGAGAGGAGGAATATAGAAGTACCACGTCGAGGTACTGAAGCTATACTTCAAAGCACTGACAGAATGAAAGATTGAGGCACGGTCTTAATCTACGCGAGAAAGCAAGGAAGGCGATGATTAGTCTCGGTTTTCTTTGCTGGTTTTTTCCCCGGGGAGGGGAGAGGTGGTGGTCCTGTTCTCCCCGTCGAAAGCGTTGCTACGCCCTGGTCCTACATTTGATATGGTTTGTAAAATAGTAAAGTGCAAGGTGACTGAGAAGCCCAAGCTGTTTCGTTGGGGGCTTTAGGTCGCTTTAACCATAGCTTGTAGGCGTCTGTTAGTGTGTAATGGTTTGCCCCTTTTAAGTTACTCGCAAAAGACGTGATTTCGATTCCAGAGAAGGGGAGTCTACTTTCTCATGTGCCTTTTTTGGTGTTTGTGCTGGGATACATAATAATATACCCCACTCAATCCAGATTGGTCCTGACTGGCAGAGTCGAAGTTGCCCTATATGGGTAGTTGGCAGGTGCTCTGATGTGGTTTACTCCTTCTTTCCTATAAAACATCCATCCTTACTGTCTTTCCTTTTTCCCTACCTTTATTTTTAGTACGTTACTTTCTAGTAATATCTCTAATCTTTGGTAGCTATATAACCTATTCGTGTGACAAGTGCTTTGAAACTCTTTTTAAAATTAAAAACTAAGTAGCCATCCTTCTATATATGGCTTAATACATGTAGTCAAATAGGGCGCAAACGTTTACAATCACGTCTAAGAATATAAGCCTGTTTTGACGTGTGCCTCGAGACTGCTGCTGCTGCTATTACCAACCACGCCACTAAACTACCCTTCTGTGGCATATGCCTGCCTGCCTTGTTTGTACCCTGAACTTAAAAGAAAAGTTTTCATGTCGATATACATTCAGGCATTGTGTCGTTTTGTGTTGGATGTCGTTTTAGTCTTTGCTTTCATCGTTCTTTTTTGTGTGGGATGTATGTGTTATTTGGTTGGGTATGTCAGCGAAAAGTCCTACTTCTTTGCATCAATCCCTTAGTCATTTTCATTCTATCAATACTTTTGTCTACCCCCCCCCCCCATCCCACCGGGCAAACAAACAGTTTTCTGATAGTTTTATCTGTGACCCTGGGAAGAATTCCTTGACGTTTTAAGGGTATGAGTGATTTGGGTTATTCATTGCCTGGGGCGTGGGGACTTCACGTGGGACTTCACGTTAGGACGACTTTAAAACTGTCAGAGCAGGTGTCCTGTTCTCAGGAGAGAGAGAGAGAGAGAGAGAGAGAGAGAGAGAGAGAGAGAGA
>NW_004797657.1:367485-368618 GCF_000002075.1 Aplysia californica
CCTCCTCCTCCTCCTCCTTCTCCTGGGGGTGAATGGCTGGTACTCTCCTCTGGTTTGCTCCCTCTTTCCTATTTAACATATTATTGTCCTTATCGTTTCTCCTCCTTTTTGTGTTAGTTTCTCTCTCGTAACACCTCTAATCTTTGGCCCCTGACCTAATTGTGTTTGCAAGTGCCTTAAAGCCTTTACTAAAACAAAGTAATCCCCCCTCTCCCTCTCTCTCTCTCTCTTTCGCTCTCTCTCTCTCTCTCTCTCATCTCTCTCTCTCTCTCTCATTCTCTCTCTCTCCTTGTGGGTATGTCACGGATGAACACACGGGTATCAGACAGATACAAGCTCTTACGATACCTGTGTTTGCCTGGGTATATTGTACACTCGCTCACACACATACACACACGCACACACAAACACACACACACACACACACTTGCGCTCTCTCTCTCCTCCTCTCTGTGTCTCACACACACGCACACAATGCACGCCTTCTCTCTCTCTCTCTCTCTCTCTCTCTCTCTCTCTCTCTCTCTCTCTCTCTCTCTCTTTTATACCTCTACTTTCGCCATCCCCACCCCCTCCCCCACTCAAAAACTCACACACACAAACACCACAGTAAACATTGTAATATCATAATGTGAAAGAGCTAAAATATGCGGTAGCGTCAAGAAACAATATTATGAATAATGTAAGATGGAAGTTACTGAGATTAATAGAAACTCACTTGATCGGCACAGAAAAAGAAACACTACTTGAGTCTATGCCAGAAAACAAACTGAATGTGAGAGGCAATAAACTGCAGGTCCGGGCCTTCAGTACTTTACTCGTACTTTCTACAACCCCACACAAAATATCGACGTGCACTGGACCCGTTAAATATATGTAACAAGAACTGGAGATGACAAAAAGTCAATTGCTACTGTACCAGTGATGCTGTCCCAAGCAGATCAAGTCTACAATCAGATGCTATACAAAGCTGGACAAAGTTAGCACAAAAGTTTCCGATCATTATGTCACCAAATGTACTTCATCGCACTTCTCAGTTCTCAGAATTGAACACTGAACATTGTGTTGTAACAAAGTGGGGAAGTGTGTCAAATGCTAATTATAGAACTTGGTGTCTAGCTGGGGTAAGGGTT
>NW_004797657.1:368718-370967 GCF_000002075.1 Aplysia californica
TGCATATTGTTTGGTGTGATTGGTTGGCGGGTGCCCTGATGTCTCTCATCGATCGTCCTTATCTCCCCTTCTTTTCTGTGTTCGGTACTCTCTTGTAATACCTCTACTCTTCAGCATTTATATGACTTTATTGTGTTTCGAGTGCCGTAAAACCATTACTAACTCAAAAGTGACTGTATTTGAACATGCCCCTGTGGTACTGTATTTACCTTAGTGTGTCACATCTACTTTAAAAAACAAAAATTGGTTCTTTGCAAGTACAGGTGGACCAAGTGCTCTCACTTTGAAGTGACCTGCCTAGGTGTCAAGTAGAACGTTGACCTTGCGGAACAAATAATTATTTTCCAACATTATCGCAGTGACAACTATCTTTTGGGTGGTTGGAGTGCACCACCGATAGGTCCCACTTCTTTACCTTCGCTTCCTCTATTGCTTCTGCCTGTTTGTCTTACTTTTTACAAGCTGTAAATGATCATTGTTGTGCCAATGTACTTCACTTCACTCAAACAAAACAAAACAAACATTGACGACGACATAGTACAAATATTTTACAAATTTGTAAATTATGTTTTTTTATTAACAATTCTCTCAGTACGCACAAAATCTAGACGCTCACATAATACAAAAGTATATCACAATGTTATGCCGTGGACATGTACAATAGATATATCATTATAGATACAAAAGGACTTACAGCAGGAAAGTAATTTAACATTAATTATATTGCCGGCAGGCTGCTCAGGTGTAATGAGCCCAAAATTTTTATTAAAAAAAAATTTAATCAATAATCTCTGTTGTTGGTTGCGTGTGTTCGAGAAACATAAAAAAAAAATAATTCAGATTCAAAATGTTGGAAAAGGCAAAAGAAGATGTACAATGAAGATACAATTGTTAAAATAATGAAATGGCTGGGGTTTTTAAAAATTTGATTTTGTTTTGTTTCTTTGTCCCTACAGAAAATGTTGTCTTTCTTGGTCTTGAACAATTGAACAGCTGGCCGACGATATGTTTTCAATAATAATAATAATAATAATAATAATAATAATAATAATAATAATAATATAGTTGTGTACGTTGGTGCTACCATACGTACATGAGCTTTATTTTTTATTCTGCTTATTACTATTGTTAGATGATTTCGATGAAAGCTTGAGAGGCAATGCTACTTTGTGTTGAAAAATAAACAGCTTTGTATTATGGTCAGCATTAGACTGGAGTGGAGACCTATAAGCTAAAAGTTGTGCTGTATATAAGTAACATTTTTTTTTCTGTTTACGGCATTAAGGTGGCTCGTTGGCTTTCAGGTAGTTTGATTTATATAATTGACATCGTTTTGTATGAACGAAAAATTGGTGATAAAGTGGAAACTATGTTCGGTTCCTATACAGTTTTCGGGAAAGGCATTTTTTTCCTGAAAATATTGTAATTTGTGCCTAAGAATTAAGGTCAATACGTGCTAAGTAATTATTCCCACTTTGATTAATGTGTGCTTTTCACGTTTTCCCCACGTATTATCACTAATGTAGACCCTTACCATGTTTGTGCGAAAGAGATAAAGCGTCTAGCTTCGGTAGTTTCAGTTAAAGTTTTCTCCTTTAGAAATATCAAACAACGTTTAAGATGCCTTCTGAAAGCTTACTTAAAGGCTCTTAATTTTGATACAGGTGTAAGAAAAATGCCTAAATTGCTCTATTACATCAGACGTGTGCATTTAACTTCCAACGAGTCCTCATAATGACCTAAAAGATGAAGTTAGCAATTGAAAGTTGAGCTTCAAACTCCCCGGACCCCGCTCCTCCCTCCCTATCCCAGGAGAAACGGGGCTTCTTGGAGCCTGTTTTTGATTTTAGTCTGCTTTGTATGCCCCCCCCCCTAAAAAAAGAAGACAAACAGACGAACTAACTAAATAAACAACAGTGTATTAACAAAAAAATCCAGGATATGTCATTTTAAACGTCTGTCCTATACACATCTCAGCAGTCAAATGTCGGTACATATGCTTATGTATAACTATACAAGTCTAGTAAGGCAACTGTGTTAACATAATAAATGTAAATCAATAACCTTCAAGGGCACGCAAGTAAATGCACACGCGCACACACACACACACACATACACACACACACACACACACAACCACACACACGTACACACACACACACCGATATCGATCGAGCATGTATTCTCATTCGTAGAAATTTGAGGGACTTGCGTCATTGCTCTCACACACACGCATTTTGACATAGGTC
>NW_004797657.1:371067-386930 GCF_000002075.1 Aplysia californica
TCTCTCTCTCTCTCTCCCTCTCTCCCTCTCTCCCCTTCTCCCTCTCTTTCTCCCCCCTCTCCCTCTCTCTCTTCCTCGCTCCCCTTCTCTCTTTTATTCTCTCTCCTCTCTTTCTATCTTTTTATTCTTCTTGTGTTCTCTCTTTTTGCGTAAGAAAACCACGGAGGTCTTATTGGCACACACGATATGAACCTCCTCTCACTTCAGATCCTTTGTCATTTAGTCTCGAACATGTTGCAAGAGAACAAAATAGAATAAACACGTATATTTATTCACAATTCAGTTATGTTACATTTGGAATGTGTCGAAGTATGCCATAGAATCATAAGTTTGGAATGCACAGAAGTCATTTAAAAAAGAAATAATTAACGTTCCGTACTTTTACTTCGTATACATAATATTTAATATATACATGTATATACACATTACAGACCACTTAAGGGCAGCTTCCATAGCCTTTTCAACATGATGATATATACATATAAATATACAAATAAAGAACAATATATGCTAGGAATTTTGTCATAAATTTTACCGTTACAGAAGTCTTGCATATCATATGTTTTATAATATAGGTACAAGTATGTGAATAATTAGTATAAAAACATCTTTTTAAAGAGGAACAAAATAATAATATATAAAATATGAGACTAATTTTTACCTGCAAGTTTTGGAATGTGCGCGGAATCACATCAGATCCATAGCATGTGTCTCTGCATAATTTGGAGGTCTGAGCAACGTTTTTGTGGACAAAGTAAGTGGTAACAAATTTACACGTAGTAACAGGATGTACATGGGTCATTCAGGCTTCGTAATTTGTGCTGAGTACTTCGAGACGAGCGAGTGGGTGGTTGGCGGGTGCTCTAGTGTGGTTTGCTCCTTCTTTCCTATCAAACATCTCTAATCTCTGGCAGTTATATTATGGCCTTATTGTATCGCAACAGCCGTAAGACTTGTATTATAAAAAAATGAAACAAAAACAAAACCAAGAAAGAAAATCTTCAAGACGGTAATTAGCTTCGTGTAGAACGGCTAGGAACAGAAGTCGGACTGAAAATTAGTAACATCATGTGTGCCACTCTCGAGCGCCGCCAACCACCCACTCTGGGGTGTGTTGACATTTAAAAAAAAAAGAAATTAATTCTGATAGTATATTCAAGCACTATGTGAACAGTACATGTATTTGAAAGGCTATCTACTTTTTTGGAGAAAAAAAAATAGTACAATCCCTGGCACACTAGTGTGCTGGCACAACCGCACACCATGCGCACGTACACACACATACACACACACGCACACACACACACACACACACACACACACACACACACACACACACACGTGTGCGCGCTGACCTGATACTGCAAAGACCTATTGTGGGTGTGTGGAAGCAAACACTTTGAGCTGGATACATACCGTGTATTACCTAATACCCTTACTTCCTTTTTTTCGCTATTGGCAGTACATGTAGTTGAATCAATCCAGGTCGCCAGTTTCGACCCATGACGTCAGATTTAGCGATTTCTAGCACTGGCTGTTTCCTGGTATCAGATTTATGTCAGTATCATCTGATGAAAACTGCAATGTGTATAAGATACAGAACTTTTTTTTTCCTTCCGAGTTCTTTGTTGGAATGACTGACTCTTACCACGGAACATAAACCACTGACGCTTTCAACTGGACTATGGCGATGAACTTGAATATTTTTATGTGCGTCATATTTGAACAAGTGCACACGAGTCGAAAGAAAACAATCATTAAAATAGAATAAGATATACCTTGTTCTGGCTGTAACTATTAATTAACAAAAAAACTACAAGCTAAACATGTCTGATTTCACTGATTACGTATGTATGTAGTGGTCACGTAGGCTCACAGAACTTGAACGCGACCATGTTACTTAAATTTGTGATGTATGTTCAACTGTATCACTGTCATTCGAAGTGCAGTACCAGATACACATCAGGTACATGTGTGTTTGTTGTTGCTAAATCTATGCCGTGACATACGTGTGTGTTGTATTATGTGTGTGTGTGTGTGTGTGTGTGTGTGTGTGTGTGTGTGTGTGCGTGTGCGTGTGTGCGTGTGTGCGTGCGCGCGTGCGTGCTGTATCGCAGGTGATTCTGTTGAGATCTTAAAGTAGCTCAGCCGATCGCCAACAAAGGAATAAACATGATATTGATTATGTTGATATTTGGCAGATCTAGTTTTCCTAGGAAGCAATACGTGTGAGAGAGAGGTGGGCATAATAACGACAATATTAGTATTTGATTATAGGTTATTATAGTATACGAGCGTATTAAGTGAGTTCATAATGTGGAAGCAACATGACTCATATCTGTCGTCCTCGTAGCCATGTCAAATGGAAGAAATGTAATTATGTAATACTTTTGGTGAACAATCATTGTCTATCAGCTTTCTCTATATTTTTCATTTTTCCTGCTTTCTGGATATTCATATGTCTGGTGATTAAAACAGTGTTGTATTTTTTTTGTGTGATCTAAAGTATGGGTTTGCTCTATCATAGATCGAATCCTTTCTTTCTGCGTTTTGTTTTGTTTTCTGAAGGAGAGCTCTTCTCTTCATAGGATCTTTGAGAGTGATGTCATGTGTCATGTCACAACCAATGACACAGCCCATAGCATTAGGAGTCATTCTAATAAAAGTGGATGCATGTATCTGTTGGAAGAAAGACTTGTTCTTTGATAACACAAATGTTTCCCTTGCACAGCGAGTCACTTTCTTTATGTTCACCTTCCTTTCTCGTCAGCCACGTCTAGACACTTTGCAACTAACAGATTGTCGTATTTAACTCCACCCACTGCTTGCCTCTTCTACAGGCCACACATATCCTCCTGAAGCTCAGTTTTTTTAAGGTTCTCTTTCTGATACAATTTGATTCCATTTCGCGTTTTTTTTTTCAGGCATTGAATTCCTCAGAAAGAAATGTTCATCTCATAGAATCAACTTTGTGACCACATTCAATTTCTATCTCGCACAACATTCTATGAAAACCATTCTTTAGTCGACTGAAAGTGTTTTACAGTCACCACTGACACAGAACAGCGGCCAGCTGTCATTTGTCAACAGTGTATTTCTGACAACTGTCATTTTCTCACCAAAACTATTTTTTACTCAGTTCTGTCATCATAATATTTTGCCTCCAGTTGTCCCTTTTCCACCCACACAACTTCCGCCAACACAACTTCCGCCAACGGTATTTTAACACCTGGTGGAAATAAGTACTTCACCAAAGTATCGTGTGCCGTCTGTCACTCCGTCCTCACAAGTTGACTTCTCTCTCGTGTATCTGGTCATACTTGTCCCCTTGGTAACCCTCGTTGTAGTAAGCACCGTAGGAGGGCGGGCGGGAGTTGCCCGCAGAGCTAGGCGTGGGAGGCAGGGGGCCGTGGTCGTTCTCGTATATCGATTGGAAGGACTGGTCCGAATCCTTCCCGTCCTCTTTGGCGACCCCCAACACCTCCAGCATGTTGCTGCTGCCGCTCATGTCCTTGTAGCCGTCGTTGGAGAGGAGGCGGTGCGCGCGCCCGACGTTCCCGCTCCCCGTCATGCCGTCGCTGATGGCCAACACCTGCATGCTACCACCCTGCTCCTCATCTCCGCGCCGACCCCCTCCTTGAGCCCGACCCTCAGCCTGACCGGGAGGTTTCTTGGGCCGTGTGAAGGTACGGGTCTCCGTGGTCGCCATGCCGGGGAGCTCGGACTTGGCGAAGGCGCGGGGCTGCACGTGTGCCGGGGCCGCCGAGGAGGCCGGGCCGCCCTGCAGCTTCTTGTCTCGTCGACGTCGAATCACGGCCAGGTACAGGATGGCGCCCAGGAGCACCAGCAGCAGCACGGCGCCCACCACGGCGCCCACGATGATGCCAATTTCTTCCTCGGATATGCCGTCCGTTTGCTTGTCGGGGTCCTGGCCGCCGCCCAGAGTGCGGGCTGTGCCACAGTCCGGGCTGACGCTCGCGCTGTACACCGCGAACACACAGTAGCTGTGGAGACAGATGATTGGATTAATTACAAGATAGATACTATACCCTCGAAATTGTCCAAGACGGCCACCCATTGTTGAGGAGAAAAGTGACTGTCTTAGAAAGGTAGACGTTTTATGCAGTATCATTAAAATGAAAAAAAAATTCTGAAGTCAAGTGGCTGTTTGTCGTTTGAACAGCTGATTGTCGTGTACAGGTGGCCATTAGAGTAAGGTTGAATGGAATTATTAAGACGAGTTTAAGAAATCGTGGCGTTTTTGTTTCAGCCAAGGACTAATGAGTATTATAGTAGTCCTTGGTTTCAGCATAACTGCCCCCCCCCCTTTCTTTTCCTGCGTTGCAAGAGGGATGTGAATGGATTAGGACAGGTGTACTCACTGTAGTTGAGAATGATGTTCAACAGTTGTAATTATGAAATACATGAAGCAACCATGAACGTCAGCTGTAATCAGATGTACTTAAGCAATGTACTCTGCGATATGTCGCCACTGTCATCTGTGCGCCCCCCCCCCTCCCCATCCCATTCTGTAATCGAGGGACTGTGTGCGACTCCATCGAAGTAAACTATTTTTGTCAGGGTTTGTAGCATAATCTTTTCTTACGCTCTTAACTTTACCCGCAAAAGCGGTGCATTCGATTCCCGTGTGTGGAAGATGTGTTATTAAGTCTCCGGCGTATTACTGCTTGTATGTACATGTATTACCCTGTTCTATCGGGATTAGCCTTGGCACGCACGGTTGAAGCGGCCTGTCTCCACTGACATACTATCTCCAAACTCGCTTTCTTTCTGCATGTCAGAGCTCTATTTCATGCTTTATTTGCCTTTGTAGTAATTTCCCATAATTTAGTGTTTATTGTGTTACTGGCACTGCTGATGTAAGGGTTTGGCCTTTCGCTGTAACACGCAGGAGATGCAAGTTCAATGCTCTCTTGGGGAAGTTATTATATCGACTGTTTACATCTGTCTGGCCAGAAACTGTACCCCACACTATCTGATTTGCCCCTTACGAGAAGGTCGGAGCTACCCGCCTTCTAGGTTATGACAAAAATGTGTCGATGTGGGCGTGAATCATAAAAAACCAATCGTTTGTTGCTTTTATGAGTCTCTATTTGGAAGTTGTCGTTCACCTTTCTTATATTAACATACAATTGTGGGTGGTTGGTGGGTGTTCTGGTGTAATTAGCTGGTAGAACCTTCCTACCTACGTAATATCTATTATCCTTATTCTCCTCCTTTTTGTGTTTGTTACTCTTTTGTAACACCTCAGATCTTTGACAGTTATTTGACCTTATCGTGTTGCAAGTGCCGTGAAACACTTACTAAGACATAAAACATAACATACTAATGGAAAGTATTTTCATAAGGAGTATACACTTTCTTTTTTTTTTGACATGGTCATATATTATGATCATCGTTTTAGCTTTAGCTTTTATAAAGAGCATTGCCAACAGCCAGACTGAATTACTTTGTCGCTGTCCTTTGTTAGTACAACTTCGTTCCTTTCCCTCTGTTATTTATGCCCTATTTTGGACTCTTCCTTGCACTAAATGGCCGTGAGTGGGTGGTTGGTGGGTGCTCTAGTGTGGTTTGGTCCTTCTTTCCCATCAATCATCTATCGTCCTTATCTTTCTTTTTCTTTTGTTTGTATATTACTATCTGGTAGCACCTCTAATCTTCGGCACTTAAGTGACCTAATTTTGTTGCAAGTGGCGTAAAGCTTTTACGGAAACTAAAAACCGTGATTGTGTCAAAGTGCTTTTAATTCTATTTACTTAAAAACTAAAAACCCGCACAAAATGGACTTACCTATAGTAGCCGCCTGGAATGAGTCCCGTAGCCACAGCTGAGGTAGTAGTGGTTGCCAGGTTGTCTCTCCGAAACACGACATTGTCCCCCTCGTCTCTGACCTCCACCTTGAAGTGGCTCAGGCCAGTCGTTATAGAAATACTCCAGGAGATGCTGATGGACTGCTCCTCGATCCGGGTGGCATCCACCCTCAGGGGGTCTGACTCCGGTGTCGTGTCTCCCGGGCTGATAGTGCTGCTGACGTAGTAGTCCTCGCATGGGCTCTCCATGAAGCTGTTGTTACACGTGAGTGCGGCTTCGGATTTGTCCAACAACTGGGAGTTGTCCGGAGAGCACGTCGGCTCTGCTCCAGAGTTGAAGGTCACTTTATTGTCCCGAACAGCCGCGAGTATCCAGCGGAGGCGGCAGTCGCAGATGAGTGGGTTGCCGTTGAGGCTCATTTCCAGCGGTGGGGACGGGAGCTCGTACTGATGCAGGAGGCAGTGGGGAAGCGTGGTCAACAAGTTTCCGGACAGGTATAGCGAGCGCAGAGATCGCATCGGCCCTAGCAGGCTCTCTTGTGTCAGAGCCGTCAGTCTGTTATCGTCCAGATGCAGTTCCTGGAGGAGAGACAGCTGCTCCAGCACCCGGTCTGGTATTTGGGCGAGTCCTGCTGTGGCTAGATTCAGAACTCGGAGATTGGTTAGCTGCGATACGACCTGCCACAGGCTCGTGGCGTCGAGTACTTGTCCAGATATATACAGTTCTTGGAGAGAACTTTTCGCCTGGGCGAGAGACGTGGGAACGACGAACCGGGACACACCTCGCTGGTTATCCAATCTCAAGACCTGCAACTGGGTCACCCCAGTGAAAGCGTTGGCGTGAATGACGCTTATCCTATTGCCAGTCAAGTCCAGCGAGCGTAGGGTCGACGCAACTCCAGCAAGTTCTGTCTCTCGGACTTCGAAAATGTCACAGTTGTCCAAATATAGATCCAGGCCGTCCGTGGAGCCCAGCTGGGAGAGGTTGGGTAAGGAGGTCAGGTCTGGATTTCTGGACATGTCCAAGTGTGTTAGCGATGCGATGTCCCGTAGTCCCTGCACTCTGCTGCTTGTGATGACGTTGTTGGACACAGTCAGTTTTTTTAGAGTGTCGCCCACGCCACGAAAACTGTATTCCTCTATGTCGCCTATCTCATTCCCAGAAAGGTCAATCTCTTCAATTTTGTTCATCTTCTCAAAAACTTCATAGGTCACAGCGCTGATCCTCGTGCCCGTTATGAACAACTTCTTTAGATGTTTTATGTGTGTTGACCGTAGAGCGTCTATTGGCATCTCAACGAGAGGTTGGTTCAGAATATTCAAGGTTTCCAGCTTCGTTGGCCCGTTGAAAGCTTCGGGTTCTATGGAGGTGATCCCGCAGTTATCCAGAGTCAGTGTGGACAGCAGAGAAAACGCCAGGAAGAAGCTGTGCTCCTGGTTATCACCCAGCATATTCACGGAGTATTTCTTAAGAGTCAGGGACTCCAAGTAGGGTAGTTTGAGAAAGGCAGATTTGGGTGGGCTGACCCGTCCGTCTCCTTGCAGGATTAGAGTTTGAGTGTAGTTTTGAAGCTCCAAGAAGGCATCGGGCGATACGTCGCCGATGTTGTTTCCGCTAAGATCCAGACTCCGAATCCGTAGTCCTGCGAAAGCACTAGCCTGCAAGGAAGTTATACGGTTGTCGTTGAGGCGATACTCTGCTATTGTAAAGTCGAAGCTCTGTGGGTCGGGAACGGACAGCAGGTTGCGATTGGAACAGTCCAGCACCGGATCCAAGGTCTCTACTCCGTTTATAAACTGGCTGGAACAGTTGCACTGGGTGAAAGACTCGAGAAGCTGTGAGCATTTTAAGGTCTGCGCTGCCTCCACGTGTTCGTACGAGGTGAAGAAGAGACACAACAGCTTTAAGAAAACCAACAGAGTTGTGGACGGTTGCCGGGATGCCATCTTGTTTTGCAAGAGCTGTGGTACGGGGAAAAAATATTAGTGTTGGGCCGTAGGTCCCTGTAGTTGGATGTTTAATAAATAATTTATGAATTCGGCCACACTATATATTATAATGTCAAGTAGCACCAAGTAACAGTGGCTATAAGGTGGGCGTTTTCTGAGCAAGACGTTATGACACAGCATGAAAAGAGAGGGTGTTGTTTGCTACCGACAGAAGAGCGTGTTTGTTTACATCGTGTTGTGCATGTGTCATTTTCTTTATTTGTACTTTGTATAGGTTTTTAATCTGTGTAAGAGCGCTTTTCGTTTAAAGTTTGTTTTCTTTTAATTCGAAGACTATAAGACTAATTTTATTGTCCTTCTGCTGAAATTTGTTTCAGCGTTACTAAGCTAAGTACCCCCCCCCCCCCCCCCCCCCACACACACACTCCCCTACTGTATCCGTTGTCTAAAGAACAAGGAACAATGTTTTAACCCATTGAGGACGGACATTTCGCTCTTTCTACAACGCTTGGAGTTGAAGGCGCGTTGGGCTATGTAATGGGCGTTTTTCAAACAGATGAATAACTTTAAAAAAAATTCAAACTTAGTATTCTTTCAATTCCGCTTATTTTGTAGTAAACTTATCAAGGGAGGTGACACTAGCTTGATTAAAATGCAAGTTCACGTTTTTGATTTATGTATGATGGTTCAAAATGTGGCACAGCATTACCTTTGATCTGCTGCTGATCGTGACCTATGTCCGCTACGTCCTTAAGTATTCAGGAATGCAAAAATACCCCCCCCCCTCTCTCTCTCTCTCTCCCTCTCTCTCTCTCTCTCTGTCTCTCTCTCTATCTCTCTGTCTCTCTGTCTCTCTCTCTATCTCTCTTATCTTATTCACACACGCGCGCGCACACACACACACACACACACACACACGTGTGTGTGTGTATATATATATATATATTATATATATATATATATATATATTATATATATATATATATATATATATATATACAATACCGGTACAATAATATATTTAACACAATATAGCTGGTTGGAGAGAACAACTGGTTCTTCTGTCTCACTCTTGCCCCGGTCTGTCCATCTTACTTTTTCCTTAATTAAATGGTCTATATGATATTGTGTCGGTGTCTTTCGCTTTAGTTAAACAAACATACAAAATGAATGATGAAAACACACACATACAACCCCCCCCCCCTCTCTCTCTCTCTCTCTCTCCCACACACACACACACACACACACACACACACACACACACACACACACACACACACACACACACACACACACACACGCATATACACACACATACATCTGTCTTCTTCTAGCGAAAACACACACGCGCGCACGCACACACACACACACGCGCGCACGCACACACACACACACACACACACACACACACACACACACACACACGTGTGTGTGTGTGTGTGTGTGCACACTAGATCTATACATGTATATACCGACAGTTATAGTATCAAGAGAAAAGAAAGTTCTTTACCTGTCACAAGTAAATCCGGTCTTTCTCACTTGTGCGCTGTTGTCAGTGTTACCTCTCTGGGAGCAGGTGACAAACCGACAAAATTCGAATCCCCTTAACCAACAGTTATGGTTGTAGATCTAGAACCATATGTTGGGATATAATGTAGAGAGGATAAGTGTCAGGATAAAATCGAAAAAGTTTTGTGACTGGTGACTTCTTCACTTTCCTCCAAATGCTATGTCTATTCAAAGCTCCCCAGTCATGGGTGTCTTCAGAATACAGGTGTGTGCTGAAGTCTTGGGCTCTCTATAAAATTCCGTCGTCCTTCAGGACTTGACCTGAATTCTTTTCTGTCTATTCAGGTGCCAAATATGGAGAACGTAAATATTATATATCTTCCTGAAGGAAAGCATTACGTTGTCTTTTTAGGAAAGTATTCGCCGAATTCGCTGTGTCTGGTAGACCAATTTTGTAAATTCTAAATTGTTTGTCCCTCCGTGTTAGGTTTAAATGTATGTTCACAAGTACGGAAAAGATGTTTTGCCTCTTGCTTCCGTTTCCTTTATCCTTTTTTTATTTAGATCTATGTCACTTTTGATGTTATCTGTTTCCGTTCTCGCGGGAATAGAAGAAAAACACGTCAACACAGCCAGCTGCTGTCACTAGTCAATTTCTCCTCCTTCCAATTGTTGTAAAGCTCCAAAGTTGCGGAAAAAAAATCCCTCTTGTTTGGATCTTGAGGTAAACTGTCAGCTATTTCCTGTTCTTAGGTCTTGTCGGTCGACCCATTTTGTGTCGTTTGCCAGGTCTCTCTCGCGTGTCCTCCTTGTCCCCCACACACCGACGGAACGCATCGGAGCCCCACCTAAGAATAGCCTCGTCGTGTCGCGCAAGGCAAAGCCCAAGCAGACAGAAGCCTTGCGTGCCTAGCTGGCCTCGTGTACAGAGGAGTTGAGTTAAGAAAAGGAAAACCGAACAAAAATAAAAACTCCACTCTCTGAGTCATACACCTGGGTTCGCCCGGACGCTAAGAATACCTACGACATACCTGTGTTTTCACCTGCCCCCCACTGCGGGATACCAAACAAAGTTTCTGATTGGCTGACACCGCCCACTGCGTCTTTTCTGATTGGCTGAGAGCAGAGTCGGGAGCGGAGTGTCTCCGTGTCGCAGGGCTGTCCATACACAAGCAACTGGTTGTGATCCCTCCATCTGCCACCCTCTCCCGTGTCTGCAGCCTTCAATAATTATTTCAATAATACACGAGAACACTTCCACACCGTGGGCCGTGGGCACATGCGCACACACACACACACACACACACACACACACACACACACCCTCCACCCGTCTCTCTGTCTGTCTCTGTCTGTCTCTCTCTGTCTGTCTCTCTCTCTCTCTCTCTCTCTCTCTCTCTCTCCCTCTCTCTCCCTCTCTCTCCCTCTCTCTCCCTCTCTCTCTCTCCACACACGCATACACGCACACACGTACACACGCGCACACACGTACGCTCGCTTTGACATGTTATCGACCAGGCCGTGTTTACGCTCTGCGTCTTTTCAGTCAGCGTGAAGGGAGAGGCCCCTTTGAATAGGGCTCTGACCTGTGCCTCGTACAAATTGTTTGGAAGCCCGACATAGCACACACTCCCCCCCCCCATCTCTCTCTCTCTCTCTCTCTCTCTCTCTCTCTCTCTCTCTCTCTCTCTCTCTCTCTCTCTCTCTCTCTCTCTCTCTCTCTCTCTCTTGGCAAGCTTTGCGCTTAACAGTGTTTGTTTTCTTTTGATATTAACCGTAATACCATTAATTTACTTTCGCCGATATGTCTCGGATAAAAGACTGTCAGCTCGATTGAGCAGTTCTGTGTACCGGTATTTAGGTTGTTGTTGCTTTCTTTTAATTGTCCACGTTATAATAATGGTTTGTTTCCCTCTACTTGAGACGTGTAGGCTTGCTTTAGAAAAGTAACCGGGTTCTTTCTTCTGTATTAAATAAGTAGCGCCTTTGTGAAATTATGGTCTTTGTGGGGGAGAGCCTCAACACGGACGCTATGTGGAACTGAAACGCCACGGCAAGACATCGCAATTCTTATTGCATTTCGAATGATTCACGCCCACCCCCGCTCTTTAGTCTTGTCTCCAGATTTTATTTGTTTTTGCCCCCTCTGCTTTTAATAACTTCCTTCTAGCACTGGCCGTAGGTGGCTGTAAGGCGTTAGTGGTAGGTTTTGTCACTGAGCCCCCCCCCCCCCTCCCCCAGGTTTTGTCACTGAGGAGGGACCCCCCACCATCCACCATCCTTTCCTTCCTTTCTCTTTTTTTTTTATCTGCCTGCCTGTCATCCTCCCCCCCCCCCCCCCTCACACACTTCCTGTCCAAAATGGGGCCAGTATTGTGTCGATGTACTTCTCTTTAACTCAAAGAAACTAATTGATCGATCATTTCGGATGAAATGGGGATAGTAGAAGAAAGAAAATAGGCAATGCAGTTCAGGAAATATCACCCTTGTTTTACCTGAGCATATACATTATTATGTATGTTCTGTATGGTTTTCCTCCACCCATAACGGTGTTTCTCCTCCTGGTAGTGTGCATTAGGCCTATTTATTTCGACGCCTACAACTGAAACATACCTACAAACTCGTCCATCAATCTATCTATCTATCTATCTATCTATCTATCTATCTATCTATCTATCTATCTATCCATCTATAGGGTGTTCGCCTCTCATTCAAAGGCCCCGGGTTCGAATCCGGGTAGCGACCGAAAAATGTTATTCTCTAAAATTGTCTCCTTTAACCCCTTTCCTACTCTCCAACAATGTTCTGTCGTCTGCTTTCGTCTCCACTTTCTGCCCCCTTGCCCCCTCCTCTGGGCTCCTGACTCTTTGTGCAGCCTTTCTACTGCTACTCCTTGGCTCCTCCTTACTGCTGTCTTTCTGCCGGCCACACCCCTGATCTTCTGGTAGGAAAGATCCACGTATAGCCTTCTCGGACAAGGGCGAAAAATCTCGGGAGGTCCTATGTGCAAGTTGCGCACGTGAAAGATCCCTTGGTGGTCTAAAATCGATAACAGTAGGCTTCGGCCGCCACACGGGCAAAATTCAAAATTTCGGGGTACGGAAGACTGGGCCAAAAATTTCAGTTTCGTTCACATTATGTAATAAGGCAATAAGCCGCCAACCCCTGTAGGAAAACTGAGCCAAATTGAATTGTTGGTATCGATTATAACGTTTTAATTCAAAGGATTGACCTAGATCCTAAATTGTCTTTATTTAAATACAAAACAAGCGTTACACTGAGCTGCTTAAGTACTCGTAGAATTTGAAAGTCAGTCTTACACATACGCGTAGTCTAACTTTGTTTTGAATCGCGAGGACTTTTTTCTCAACAACAACAACAAAAAAAAGACGCACCATGTAGCCAAGTAGAAAGGGATTTTATTTTAGACTTGCATCATTCAACAAGCATTCCGGTAGGTTGTTTTTGCCCTTTTATCATGATTTTAACAGATGTCACATGAGCCACTAAACAATATAGACATCATCCTGCTCTGAAATCCGACTTCCACCTCCTCGTGGTGCGCAGAGGGCAACACGTATCAAGACTGTTTATTATTCCATAATATAACGGCTAGGAAACAAGTCTCGATAAGTGGGGAACGGAAGAGGTACGATCGATTACCAAAAATGATAAAACCGATACCTAAATTTGGCTCAGTCCTCCAACTCCTCAAATGAACTTTCTTTGAAGTTTACACCAATAGGATTACATTTTTGACTCAGCCTTCTCGTTCCCAAAATTTCCTACCAACTGAAAATGTTTAATGTGTCCCGCGCGCTCATAATATGACCTTATGCAGTTGCTAGCGCCGTAAAACACTTACAAAGACACACACACACGCGCGCGCGCACACACATACACTCACGCACGTACGCACGCACCTACCTATATTATACACTTACTCACATAAACACTTGCAGCGAGTGGTTGGCGGGTGCTCTGGTGCAGTTTGCTCCTTCTGACCTGTCAAACACCTATCGTTCTGATCTCTCTTTTTTGTGTTCGTCACTCTCTTGTCCTGTAACACCTTTAATCTTCGACACTTGTAAGACCTTATTGCGCACCTACACACACTTTCACACACATAATATACACATATACACACACTGGTTTGTTGTATTTATTTACCTGAAATATATAAGGTTATGCTACACAATAAATGTTCGATCTCAACAGCAGCATCAAAGTTCGAAGCTGTGCCTACTTTTTAAAACTGAAATAGAAGATATACGGTTAGGTCAATATTTTCAAAACGCGCTGGTGTATTCGTGAAACCATTTTGACCTAATACTCATTTGACTTCAAACAGGCTTCTTGTCCAGTCAGTGCATATTTACTTTGTGGCCCCCAGCTGACGTGTAGGCTATTAGCCGGATGCGCCGCGGAGTAACTACCGATAATCCACCTTTTGGTGTAAGATCAAAGAGCAGAACTCCACAGAGTAGCTTCCCAAAAATCTTCCACAGAGTAGGTCTAGATCTGGTTGTTTTTGTTTTAAGATAATGTGGAATGGATCCTAATGAGGGAAGAAATGGAAGCCAAAGATTACTGAACTGAAGACAGTTTTAGCCCGATGGGAGGCCTTATTTTATAATGTTATGTTTTGATCGACATGAAGCATGAATGCTACATTATAAAACGTAATAAAGCAACAAATCACTATCAGGTGCACGTTGTGGTTTGAGTTAATGTGTGTTAACTACGCACTAAAGGAAGTTAAAAGAGAATCTAGTGGGGTAATGAGTTCTCGGGACATTTTTTTATATCCATCAATTGTTTTTGCACTGATGTGTGTAGGTAGGCGGGTCCACATAAATTCAAATAAATAGCCCAGAAAAAAAACCCCAAAGCAACAAAACAACTGTTTCTAGTCCTAGACCTGTTTAAAGAATGCTTTCAAATACATAATACGATTCTTGTGCGTATACTCTAGACCTGTGTACCAGACCATCAATGATTTATTTATAGAGGCACCAGCCATCCATGTCCAGGTGCTGTTTTAGCCTAGACCTGTGTAAAGAATCCTTTCAAATACATATTAAGAATCGTGTACATGTACTCAGGTTCTGAAATTTGAATTTTGTTACAACCAGAACATAGCTACTTTTTAGTTACTTTTGGTAGCTACTCCGAGGTGTTGGCAAAGCTGTACCTGGTGGGAGGGGGGGGGGGGTTATTGAGTAACTGTAGCCACTATGTGATGCTCGACATATTTATTTTCCATATTTATTAACCACACTTAACCAAGATTAAAAGTGAAAAAAGCGGAACGCGATGAGAGCCGGCAGATTAGCGCATTCAAGTTTGGTTTAAACAACGTTTGACTTTTTCTCGATAATAAAACCTTCACTCTCTCAAATCGCTTTTGTCAACAGTCCATCGTTTTCTGAAGATATTGTACTGTGGATGTTGTTTTCAGCTTATCGTTTTCTGAAGATATTGTACTGTTGGTGTTGAGTTTTATTTATCTTTATCCCAGGCATACGGCCAAACGCACGAGTGATTATGGTGGGCGCTGTTGGTAGACCCAACTTCTTTTCTTCGCCTCTGTCGCCTGTCTTTCCGTCTTGCTTTTCCCCTGCACCAAACTGCCGTGTTGTCATGTCTGTGGGCCTCTCTTTGCTCTGGCGAAACAAACAGACGTCCTCACTGGCTTTACACAGCTTTATGGCAGGCCCAACTCAAACACATTTGTCATTGATTTTCCGCCCCCCTTTTTTAAGTCTGTTAAGGCTGCTTTGTGCCAGCGTAGGTAGTGTAGCAATCAACCCGAGTTAGTGGGTTGTTGGCGGGTGCTCTGGTGTGGTTTACTTTTTCTTTCCTATAAAACATCTATCGTCTTTATCTCCCCTCATTCTTTTTGGTGTCTGTTACTCCCTTGTAACACCTCTAATCTTCGACACTTATATGACCTTATTGTGTTGCAAGTGCCGTAAAACACTTACTAAAACTAAAGACCCGAGTTCGATTCGGAGTGGGGAGAATTTTTATAGAGTATATATATCTCCGTCTTTCTGTTGTATCCCTCTCGTCATGGGTTGGCCCTGAGAGGCGGAATCGAAACCCGCCTCCTAAAATATTTAAACTGTGTCGAGGAGGAGGCGTCGTAAAAACACCTATATTTTTTTTTAATTCTCTGGGCATAGATTTATGATAAGCAGCGAACACCAAACGCGTTTTTCGTCAGGTATCCGCCTCCTATTTAAGCCAGGCTGTTAAGACTGCGTCGTGTTGTGGATCGTCTTTCTACGCAGTCCTTTAGCCTCCACCTTCAGAGCGGAACGATCAGAGGAATTTCATTAGCCACATACAGACGATACAGATCATGTGTATGCAAAGGCAGCTCTCCTCTGCGCTATGCTTGTCTTCAGAGATGTTTGATCATGTGTGCATGAGTGGAGTTTTATGTGTGTGTGTGTGTGTGTGTGTGTCTGTGTGTGTGTGTGTGTGTGTGTGTGTGTGTGTGTGTGTGTGTGTCTTTCTCTCTCTCTCTCTCTTTCTCTCTCTCTCTTTCTCTCTCACTCTCTTTCT
>NW_004797657.1:387968-389109 GCF_000002075.1 Aplysia californica
GAGAGAGAGAGAGAGAGAGAGGGGGGGGACAAGCAACAAAGAGAGAGGGGGAGAAAATAAAATAAAAAGAAAGAGAGGGGGGGGACGGAAAAAAAAGAAAGAGAGAGAGAGAGAGAGGGGGAGAAAAGAAAGAGAAAAAGGAGAGGGAGAGAGAGAGGTATATGTCTGTATAATGTCCGCAATGCGTACACAAGAAAACTGGGCGTAAATCTGGGACCTGAGTCACTCCGGTTAAGGCTGATCTCTCACTTCCAGCACACCGAAAGTGGTACCATATTTACTGATCAATGACAGTTTATTACTTTCTTTTATTGCGGCTTGTGGGTGGTTGGTGGGTGCTCTGGTGTGGTTTGCCCCTTCTTTCCCATCGAACATCTATCGTCCTGATCTCTCCTCCTTCTTTGTGTTTGTTACTCTCTTATAACACCTCTAATCTTCGGCACTTATATGATCTTGTTGTGTTGCAAGTGCCTTAAAACTCTTACTAAAACAAAAATCTAAACTTCGGCACTTATATGACCCTATTGTGTTGCAAGTGCTGTAAAACTCTTACCAAGAAAAAAATGAATATTGCGGCTTATAGCCGACTTCTAGTTTTTACTTCTGTTCTTTCTTTTTGTCTTAGTTTTTTTCCCTTCACTAAATGACGTGTCTGTATGTTCGTCCATGTACATCTCTTTTTTCGGCACTTATATGACCTTATTGTGTTGCAAGTGCCGTAAAACTCCTACTAAACTAAAATACTAAAACATCTCTTTTAACTCAAACAGTGGGTGGTTGGCGGATGCTCTTCCTATCAAACATCTTTCGTCCTTATATCCCCTTCTTTTTTATGTTTGTTACTCTCTTGTAACACCTCTAATCTTCTGGCGCTCATATGACCTTATGCAGTTACGAGCGCCGTAAAGCCTCTACTAAAAGGTTTAAACTATACACACTCTCACTAATAGCCCCCCTCCCCCCTCCCGGTCCCCAACACATTACCCGCCCTCTCCCTCGAAAGCAAATAAAACATCAAGCAAAGCACACAAATCCAAGCGTTCGTTTAATAAGTGTGTTGCTCTAACAAACCAGCCAGCACAAAATTACACACACCAATGCACATAACCATTCACGCGCGAGCACACATACAAACACACAC
>NW_004797657.1:390898-392039 GCF_000002075.1 Aplysia californica
GTCTGTCTGTCTGTCTGTCTGTCTGTCTGTCTGTCTGTCTGTCTGTCTGTCTGTCTGTCTGTCTGTCTGTCTGTCTGTCTGTCTGTCTGCTCTCTATACCTGATGCTCCGTTTGTCTTTTATTCTATACATCTGACGTTCTTCTATTTGTCACACCTTTTAACCCCCCCCCCCTCCTGTCCTCTGATATTAACTCCTCTCATAACCATGTTGTACCTTGCAAATTCGTTCCTCATTGGCAACGTGTTGTCTCCTCTTACAGCCAAAGGGAAGCAACCACAGCTCATTGCTCGACAACCCCGTAGAAATCATTCAGGTAGTCGTTCTTTGATTGATTTCTGCTGCCGCTGCTCGCGCTACAGCTTGCTGCTTTCACTTGTTACACTTTCTTTTCAACCAACCAACCAACCTATCAATCAACCAATCAGTCAATCAATCAATCAATCAATTAACCAATCAACCAATCAATCAAGCAATCAATGTACCAGTCGGTCAATCGGTCGCTCATTCAATCAATCGGTCAATCCATCAATCAATCAACCAGTCAATCAATCAATCGGCTAATAGTTCAATCAATCAACCAATATATCGATCAATCAAATAACATTTCTTATGTCTAACAGGACAACGTCCCAACTTTTCCAATAAGTAGTCCATCTATAGATCCGTCCTTCTCTCAATAAATTGGCAAATCTCTAGATAAATGTGTTCATCACTAAACGAACCATTGCAGATAAATCAGCCGATGACTCAATACACCAGTCTGTCTATTTGTCAGTCAAATTATCAGATCATTCTTGTGAACCAAAGGCGAATATTAGACCCAGATAACAACTTAACAGTACTTGTTTTCAATTAATTGTAGCTTCAGTTTTCCAAGGAATCCATTTCCCTTCATCATGCAATCTCCCACATAGTTATATCTCACACTGTTCTCTGTATATCCCATTCTGTCCTGTGTTTAAATTTCTCCCTGATTGATTGATTGTACACATTCTGGGGTTGGGTTTTTGGGGGTTTTGTTTTGTTTTGTTTTGTTGGTTTTTTGTTTTGTTACTCAGTTCTTACTAAGATAAAAACGTAGTCATTTATTTGGCTAGAGCTGCTGCCGCACCCTTCCCCTTTTGTTTCCTCTTTTCCTT
>NW_004797657.1:393101-394666 GCF_000002075.1 Aplysia californica
TTATGTCTTCATTTGTTTGTTCTTCGTTCGTTTTTTCCTTTTGTTTCTTTTTCATGTATGTTTGTATGTATTTGTTTGTTTAATGTAATTATTTCTCACTGTATATAAGAGAGGGAGTACAGTCCCACTGTATATAAGAGAGGGAGTACAGTCCCACTGTATATAAGAGAAGGAGTACAGAGCTGCTGTCATGGTGTAAATAATCACCGACATCTGGGTTGTTGTTTTTTTTGGTTGCTTTTTTTTAGTGTGTTTTTTTTTCCTCCAATTCTAAGGCCAGCTATACTGATGTTGAGCATAGTCATGCACACATTCACATGTCTTTCTCTTTCCTGTCGCCCACTATATAAAGTCATCACGCCGAATGGCCATTTTGCCCATGGTCACCAACACACTCTATTTTCTGTAAGACGAATGCACGTCTGCTTATTTGTATGTGTGTACGTGTGCGCTCGCACTTTTGTGTGTGTGTGTGTGTGTGTGTGTGTGTGTGTGTTTGTGTGTGTGTGTGTGTGTGTATTGTGTTTGTGTGTGTGTTTGTGTGTGTGTGTTATATGTGTGTGTTAATAATACCCGCACAGTGTATACTTTTTTGTTTGCGTGTTGAATACACGAGAGCGCATGCGGTATGTTTGCTTCAAAGAGGTTATATGGTTTGCTCTCATAATATTATAGGTACAGGCCTTACGTAGGAAAACAGATATAGTATATTACCTTAAGGATGATAATGACTTAATTTGTTGTCGCTACTGTCGTATTTGCTGTTACATGTACATTGCATTTTCATTGAATAGATACCATCATACCGTCCTGTTGTTTTCATTTCTAAAAACTTTTTGTCGCTGCAGCTGCAGCCATTTTTTCTTTAAAAAAGATAATTTTACATACTATTTTTTTTCTTGTTGTATTATGTGATTGTCCTTGTTTAATGTTGAAGACAGTGTCAACCAAATTGCATATCATTTCTGTGTTTTGCATTGGGTTTTTTGTGTCCTTAGTATTACTATCACCATAATTATTATGATAATAATAATAATAATTTTTTATCTTTATTATAATAATATTAATAATAATTATTATTGTTATTATTATTATTATTAGCAGTAGTAGTAGTATTACTACTACCACCATTATTGTTATGTTGTTGTTGTTATTATTATTATTTATTATTATTAATTATTATTATTATTTATTATTATTACATGTGTGTGTGTGTGTGTGTGTGTGTGAGAGTTAGGGGGGGGGGGTGAACAAATTGGTCGGTCTGTGGTGTTATTTTGATTGAACTTTTATTGTTTTCCCTATTCATTGAGAAGTGGAGGTGGGTTTGTTTTTTTGTTTTTTTATTTTATTAACGTGAGGTATTCAGAACTAAATACATATTTGTAACTATTTTCTGACGGATAGAAGGGGGTAGTAAACTGTTAGTATTGGGGAATGTTACGTACTAGAAAATGGTCCTACAGTTTTCATTCATTCATTCATTCATTCATTCATTCATTCATTCATTCATTCATTCATTCATTCATTCATTCATTCATTCATTCATTCATTCATTCATTCGT
>NW_004797657.1:395617-425650 GCF_000002075.1 Aplysia californica
CCTCCCTCTCTCTCTCTCTCTCTCTCTCCCTCTCTCTTTCTCTCTCTCTCTCTTTCTCTCTCTCTCTCTCTCTCTCAAGTCTTAGTATGGACAATCTTACTTGTTTTGAGGGACAATTTAATTGCTCCAGCATCATGATTTATTATGAAAAGCTACCCTGTCTGGTTCATCCTTTACTTTCAACACCCAGGTTTGCTATAAACGTTTACAAAGACCCCCCTCCCTCCTCCCCCATCCCCTTTTGTGTTTTAGCTTTTCCACCTTGTTGATGTTTTCAGGAATAACCTTCCCCCCTCCCTGGGTTGCACCACTTCCTAGATTCTAGCCCTCCCTGTGCACACACCTGTTTCCAGTGCTCTCCTGCTATGTTTTGTTTAGTGGTACTGCATCGGCGCCCACACATCTACAGTTCTACATCTTTTCGCTTTTTGTTATAAAATCAGCTTTTGACTAACTTTCATTTTGTCAGATTGATCAGTGCTTAAGACATAATAATATTATTGTGTTGAATATTGCTGGTATGAGGATTGTTAAAAATAGCGCACAGCGCGGAATGTCATTCATGTAGAGGTTATAAAAGGTCACTGCACATCACATGGACTTAATAAAGTAATGAGGAACAATAACAGCAACAACTACAACTGTAGCAATTAGAAGGGAAAAAAGAGCAGTAGAAGCAAGTTAGTTTACTTTAGGTACATAGACTTGTTTGACGGACTGGCTGATGCGTTAAGCATGAACACCTTACTTTTTCAATTCTCTTTACCTGCCTTCTAATAACACTGTTATTATTGTCCTTATGTACTGCTGGCAAAAATGACCACATTTGTGCAGTCTCCATGCAAACAGTAATGGCAGCAATGAAAATAAAGATTAAAAATGCTACAATAACAGTTACCATTACAGTTGCAGCAACAGCAAAAACATTTCTCCCTCTCGTCCTGAATATTTCTCATTGTCCTCATCTTTTTTTGTGCAAAATGTGGCCACTATTATGCCAGTGGCAATAAAGTCCTTTTCAACAACATTAAGCGACTATGGTACCCACGACATAGCAATGACAAAACCACTGCCACCACCACCGGCAACAACAGTAGCATTATTAACATGTCTTTTTTTCTTCTCCTCAGCTCCTCACATTTGATGTTAATGGCCTGTCTGACCAGACTCACGGTCAGTTTGACCCCCAGCAATTCTTTGCCTCGGACAAGCATCAGCAGCAGTCCTCAGCTCTCACACTTTCTGTAGACTCTATCAAGGTTTGTTTACTCGTTTGTTTGCTGTTGTGTCTGTTTGGCTTTTTAAAAAAAATTCTTGATTCGGTTGGGGAGGAGGGCGGGGGGTGGGTTTGTTTAGGTGAGTGTTTAATTAGCACTCTTCAGCTCCTCGTATTTTAAGGGCTGGTGGGGCACCTGAGGTCTATTTTGGCTATTACAAGGTCTAGAGTGCCCATATTTGCTGTGGGACATCGTGTGTTATTGGGGATTTTAAATCAGTAGTTTAAAAAGTATATTGTGAATTGGTTGCTATGGAAACGGCGGCCATATTGGATTTTGTATACCTTTTTCAATCCCATTTGATTCCCTTATTTATGAACCGATTTACTTCTAATGTTACATGCCAACAGTAAATATGTAGTTCTTAAATCTGGCTTGTTGAATTTTTGATATATGCTTTAGTTTTTATTTTATGACACTTACAATTGGGATGTTGCAAAAAAAGTGAAAAAATTGGAAAATTCATTCTTACTAAGCCCATAAATCAAAAACTACTCCGTTTTAATCAAAAATTCAACAAGCCAAAATTTAGAACTAGATCTAGGTGTTGTTGGTATCCTGTGAAAGTTACAATGAAATTGAACCATAAACAGCAGAAAAATGGGATAATATGTGAAAAAATAGAATTGTGTGAAAACAGCCGATACAGGTAAGAAAAGGCTAGAAAACATGTGCTTTCGCAGAAAAACCTGACAACAAAACACAATTTTAGGGTGTAGCAAGGCCTACATACGTTTCTGGATATTGTTCAGGAAATGTCCAGGTACTATAATATGTAATAAACCCAATTTGCAAAATTTGACCCCAAAACCCGATTTCTAGGTGCCCCACCAGCCCTTAAAAAAAGTATAGCTATTATCCTTTTGTCTCCGATGCTGTTAGCGCTTTACACTTTTTTAAATTGTGATTGTTGGTTTAGATTGTGTTATGCAACTTCTGTACATATAATCTTTGTCCTTTCCTTACTAATGTGTGGATGGTTGGAAGACACCTGTTTTAGACCATCCTTCTCTACTGTCCCTTTCTTTTTTTCAGTCTGTCTTTCTTGCTTTGTCCCACCATTAACTGACTGTAATTGTGTCAATGGTCTTTTGTTTACTCAAACAACTCAAAATCAGAACTTCTAACTTGTTGGACAGTTTTCTTCTTTTTTGATGTTAGAATTGTCACATTGTGTTATTCTCTTTGAGGTGAATTTGGCTGTTGTCTTGCTGAATCACTGTCAAATACCCACTGCTTAACACCAACATTCTTTGTTAAGGAAGAAAAGAGAATGGAAGTTTAATTTAGTTAAGTAAGTGATATCCATGATTCCTCCCCCAGTCACGTCGAAGGAGAAAAGAAGTGCCGGCGCTGAAGGTGTCGCTGGACTTTGGCAAAATGACATCGGAGGTGGACATCACTATCATTGACCGCCTGGCTCCCCTGCTGGCCATGGACACAGGGCGGAGTCAAGGACCGGGCACAAAGCTGCTAGATGAGTCTGGCCAGGTGAGGCAGGCACGCCACGTGGTTTTTTCCTTGTACTTTTCCTCATCATCCTCCTCTTCTTCTTGTGGGTGGTTACTGGCAGCTGTGGTGTGGTTTGCTCTGTCTTTCTCATCAAACATCTGTCATCCTTATCTCTCTCCCTTGTTTCTTTTGTATGTTACTTTCTAGAGCACCTCTAATCTTTGGCACTTATGTGACCTGTTTGTGTTGCAAGTGCGGTAAAACTCTGAATAATACTGAACTAAACCCTTCTTCTTCCTTGTCCCCTCCTCCTAATGCTTCCCCACCTCCTCTCCTCTTCCTCCACCTCCTCCCTCCCTTCCTGTACCTTCTCCTCCTCTCCTTCCTGTTCTTCGCCTTTGTTTTCCCCCTTTTCCACCATCCTTTTCTTCTTTTCCTCCTCCTCTTTCTGCCCAGTTCAATTCTTCCCCCCCCCCCCCCCCTTTAATTTTCCTTCTTCTCTCCTCCTCTCCCTTTTCTCTCCCCCCCCCCCCCCCCTTTTTTTCTCTTGAGGTCTTTGTCTTTTTCATATCTCAATCTCCTCAGCTATTCCTTTCTCAGCTCTCCTTGTTCCTGTTTCATTTCTCATCTTATGAACCCATAATTTAAACACACCTTATTCTTTCTCTCTCAGCTAAGATCAGCTGAAATGGGATAAGCAGTTTGCCTATTTGCCAATGACGATGGTGAGTTTATTTGACAATGATGACTCTGTTTTGTTGTCTTCTTTTTCTTTGTCCTACTTTATATCTTTCTATTGTCTGGCTCGTGTCCTCCATGTTTTTGTGATGTACTTGACCTTATCTTGTTGTGTTTCTCTCCGACAGTTGGAAGAAGTAATTCAGGAGGAGTCAAGCTCGGTCGCCTTGAATATCAATACAGAGGTGAAAGCTGCCCATTCCACACTTCGCCTTCGGTGAGTGGCCAACACCTTTGTGCGACATATTGTTTTTTGTTTTTTTTGTCCTTGTAGAAGTTATAAATGTCCTGCTGGAAACATAGGTCTTTTTAAAGGGAGAGCTCACAGTCCCCGAAGCTGAAAGGGAAATGTTTTTGGGAAAGACTTTTTATAATTGATAAATTCAAATAAAAAACTAACATGAATTTTTTGTTCAATTAATGGTCTAATTTAGAGCTTGTTTTTAAAGAAAATGCTGTCATTGTTATCTGCTATGTTGTTGAGAAATTTTTAGAGAAAAGAAAGCATTATTCACTTTTGACACTCCAGTCTAGAATCTTCAAGTGTGATTTATGAGTTCTGGATCACAATTGCGGTTGGTCATATTTCTTGAATAATCATCTGGTTTGTTTTCAAGTTGTTACAGAATGTTTTTTCTTATGGGATTGATGATAAGTGACAGTTTGGTGGATGACGTATCCAAAGAAAAGGTTATTACAAAGTTAAACTCAGTTTTGTTTTTGTTTTTTTGTTTGTGTATTTTATTTGTTTGTTTGTTTGTTTATTTATTTATTTACTTGTTCATTCATTAATTCATTAATATTTATTTATAGTTATTTATAAATTATTTTTTTTGGTGGGAGAGGGTTGGTAAACAATGCTCATTTTATGAGCTGAGTGACTTGCATTAATGGAGTCGTGGGTTCAAGCTGTGAAACGTCTGATGTTTGTCGTGAAGTATGAGGGTGTCTTAATGAATTCCCTTCTCCTTACAGATTCCCAATCCCGGACCTGCGAGTGAGCCCCCCTCCCCCCTCTAGAGAGGACTGGTGCCGACGCTCCCTGCACAAGGAGATGCTGGTCCTAGAACTGGAGGCCCCGGAGGTCAGGACGAGCATCAAGGGAGATGACCCATGCAAGTTTGAGCTGGAAGTCTTCAAAGCCAGTGGTAGGTGAACTCCCCCTTTCTGCAGTGACATCAGCTTTAACCAAAATCTACAGGGCCCCCGGAAATTCTTCTGTTTAGTCGGGTTATGGGTTTAGATAGAGTGCTCAAACAAAATGAAATTTTTTCTTGCAGGGTACTGCTGTTTTCAGATTAATTGTGTTGTTTAAGCAGATTCCACTATATTTTTTTTTCCCGTGAGGGTGGTTGTCTAGGGGCATAGTCAGACTAGCCTTTAAGTATTTTGGGGTTATTATTCTAACCTACCCTATGCAATATGTGGATGCTACTGTGATGACTTGCTGTCGACTACACCCCAACTAGATCAATAGGCTAATGAAAGAATAAATAAGAAACGGACCATTGTTTGAAACATCAGCTATGTAGGGCAGCATAGTGTGTACTGATATACAGTCAGGATTTAAGGCTAGTGAGGCATCCTGTCCGTTGCTTTCTTTTTTTCCCCTCCAGTAGTCAAGTCGACAACAAAGAACATTATTATATACATGTACATGAGAATAGTCTTGTTTCATATTTGTCAGTTGTCATTATTAAAAGTATTTAGGGTATTGGAGAGATGTAATGTATTTGGAATAGTCTGAGCATCCTGACAGCTTTGATGTAAACATGTATTTTTTGGCAAGACCGGGAAGCTTGTGTACCCATAATGACACATTTGCTCTATTGTGAGTCATGATTCCATTCCCAGCATACATGCAAGAGGACATAGACAAAGATCCTGTCCTTTTTGGAGAAGTGACGGTGGAGGACGACAAAGCAACCGCTCATGATGCTCAGCACTTCAACTGGCCACGGTGAGTCAACCATGTTGCTGTCCGGTGCCAGTGCCTTGTGCACTCCCCACTAAAATTTGCTCTGAATGTTTTCATTCAGATCACGGCTTGGTGGCTAATGATTTAAGGTCTCTATGTGAATGTGTTGTGACTATTTTGTTTGTTTTTCGTGGAGGAAAGAGAAGCACATTGATACAATTGGTTATGATAGTAATGAGAATAATGATAAAAGCAAGAATAGTGTTAGTATTTTTTTAAAATTTTAAAATCTTTCCAAAGTGAAAAATTCCTTGATTTTTTTTTCTTTCCTCTCGACAGAATTGTAATTGGTTGCACCAACAAAAGGAACTCGGAGCTGGAGACGGAAGAGGAGTCTGACCACTCAAACTACAGCTCGGACCTGTACACAGACCTGTTGCACTCAGAGTCGGGACCATTCAGCAAGAAAAAGAGTTTCTATGAACGCGATGACCTCTCCTTCTCGGAACAGGCTGCCCCAGATAGCGACAAGGTAAGGGATTGGGTGTAGCTAGTAAGATCAAACCTTCTGTAAGGGTCACCTGTCCAAGACAACAATCATCTGAACAAACAACCACTTTCTAATTCCCCCTTGCCTTTTTCTATTTTCTATTGACACTGTCTAAGACATCTACACAATACAAACACTTTTCTCCTCGACAATGTGGAGCTGTCTTGGACAATTTTGACTGTACTTTGTTGTCACATGTAAATGGATTATAAGACCTATACTAAAATGAGGATCTCTACCTAAGGGGAAATTGACAGGAGTTGTTGACATAAATATTTTGGCCCTTTATGTTTAGTTTCATATTTGTTTCATTGTGATTAAGAGTGAGCAGTGACGGTGGAATTTGAAAAGACTAAAGAGTTTTTATTTTCACTTTGACAGTACACATGTTGTAGTAAAACATTGTACAAGTCCCTGTATGAAACGTTTAGTACTTGAACGTGTGTTCAGCAGAGCCTCAGTCCCAACAGAACGTCAGTCCTTATATATGCTCTTTATGACCCCAGTAGTTCATTCTCAGGATACTGTGTGGCTTCAGTTCAGTTATGAAGCATTGAGTACTAGAATAGTTGCTCTTGTATACAGTGAGTACTGTACGCCTCAGCTGCATCTCACATGTTTCCTGATTGAAAGAGGGTTGGTCGTACAAAGGTTTTATGGCACATTGCTTTGGGATTTATTGAGAATTTGGAATAAAATTATTCATATCACGCTTATGTGAAGCCTTATCCCTCCTCTGTAGAGGTAGTGGCTGGGGGGTAACACCATCACACACAAGAGTCTTCAGATGGATTTGTAAGTGGTGAGAGTATTTATTGAGTACAGTCAAACCTGTGTAAGACGGCCACCCATTGTCAAGGAGCAAAGTGGCCGTATAAGACAGGTCGCCGTCTTAGGCAGGACTGATCAAGATGAAGAAAACAAAACCCATTCTCAATCGAAAGTATCCGCATTTATGTTGTTTTTGTTGTTGTTGTTGTTGGTTTGTATTTTGTTTGTTATTTTTATTTTGTTGCTGATTTTGTGCAAGGGTGACAATAAAACGAAAAGTGTCAGACAGGAGGACGGAGTGCTATGGTAAAACAAACATATGGGTCGCCACCACTCGAAAAACGAGCGACGCTTCTGTCACAATTCCATGTTGACGTCCATTGTTACTTTGTTACTGACTAGGTAAAAAGTGACCACTCATCTCACTTACAATTTGTGTATGAGTTCTGGGCGGGGCTTATGGATTATGAGGGATCACACGCTTCCCTCACCGGCAGCTGGAAATTGGTACCTATTGATCAACAGTGAAGGGGGGGGGGGGGGGCTACGCAAACATGATCAGTTGGAGGGACATATAACAACAACGACAAGTGATTAAATTATGACGGCTCGCCCACAAGGCCAGGGGTCAATGCACAATTAATGACAAAACGTAATGGAGTCACTAAGGTAGCCGTCTAAGACAGGTGTTATTGCTTAGTGTGATAGGGGTTGTGTGTTAAAATATGGTGGCCGTGGCCGCGTTGGACAGGTGCCCGTTTTACACAGTTAAAGTATATAGAAAAAACGCAAGGGGGGAAATGGAAAGTGGCCATTTGTACAGGTGGCCGTCTTTTAGAGGTGGCCGTCAGGGCAGGTTCGACTGTATATCGGTCTTTCTACTGGGATGTTGTATCCCTCTTAGCCTGGGTTGGCCATGGCAGGTATGGTCAAAACCCGTCTCATAAATTATCTAAATTGTGTCAATAGGAGCGTTAAAACAACCATAAAACAAAACAAAAATCTTTCCTCTGTGGCACAGATGGTGATGCCAGGCGACATTCTGGAACTGCGCCAGTTTCGCGAGGAGTGTGTGGCTCACACAGAGATGTCAGTGGACATCAACATACCTCGTATCATCGTGTCTTTACATTCGAAGGAGTTCTTGGAGCTTCTTTATAACAGGTGAGTGTCTTTGCGGAAGATGGTTCACGTTTTGCTCTCTCTGAAAAGGGGTGGGTGGTTTTTTTATCGCTGCAATCTGTGTTGGGTGTCTGATTTTTTCCCCTCTGCACAATGATCTTTGTATCAGACTTCATAATCTCTTCAGATTCTTTTTAACTTAATTGAAATAAGTGCTTTAAAATATCTCTCTGTTGTGCTGGCAGTATGCTGCATTTTCAACCTTCATAATCCGGACTTTTCCAATTAATCCTATTCTTTTCAAGATGAAACTAAAAGTTTTTGAGTTTTACATGGTTGGTGGATATATGTTGCTGAGTACCCTTGATTTAAGTGTCAGTAGTCCTTCAGAACATTTCACCTCCCTTCGACATGTAACGATACTAGAGGAAGGATAAAGCAAATTAGAGAAAATACATTATTCAGCAAACACAAACAACAAGACTAATGATTCATCTTTGCATAGAGACAATTTGCATGCTTTATTACAGTGATCAAAAAAAAAAAAGCCTACAGATTTGTGTAGATTATTGGTTCACAGTTCTTAATAATCTGTGTTATCCCTCCACTTGCTTAGCACAGGTCAGTGGGTGGTAGGCAGGTGCTCTAGTGTGGTTTGCTCCTTCTTTTCTATCAGGCATCTATCCTCCTTTTTTTGTGTTTATTACTCTCTTGGGACTCCTCTTATCTTTGGCACTAAGATCTATATGACCTTATTGTGTTGCAAGTGTCGTAAAACTTTTATTAAATCTAAACTTTGGCACAGGTTCAACAATGACTTGTTGATGTGGGAACCAAAGCCGCTGAGGGAGCATTCCTACAGCCACAGCTTGGCGCCCTCCACCAGTAGCCTTGGAGTGCTGCACCTGCTTCAGCAACAGCATCGACACATGATATCAAGCATTGGTGAGTCATCGTTTTCTTCTTCTTCTTCTTCTTCTTCTTCTTCTTCTTCTTCTTCTTCTTCTTCTTCCTCTTCCTCTTCCTCTTCCTCTTCCTCTTCCTCTTCTTCTTCTTCTTCTTCTTCTTTTTCTTCTTCTTCTTCTTCTTCTCTTCTTCTTCACTACATTAAGTTTTTCCGTAACAGCATTTTTTTCTTTTTTTCAAGGCTGTGGATGTGTTGAAAGCAGCTTAAGAAGTACATGGTTGGTTGCAGGGAACCACTGGTTGGTCTCTTCTTCTTTCCTGTCTGTGTAGTACTTCTCTCACCATCAAGCTTTTTTAAAATTGCAGAACTATATTGATTGAGTGCTGGCATATAGAAGCAATGCATACTGAAGTTTCATTAAATAAAGTTTTTTATGTCATGGGACCCTCCTCCATACCCTGGCCCTCTACCTCACCTGTAATTTTTAATCTTTGAATAGTGCAAGTGGGTGGTAAGCAAGTGCTCTAGTGTGGCTTGCTCCTTCTTTCCCATCAAGCATCTATCGTGCTTATATCTCCCCTTCTTTTCATCTTGTAACACTTCTAATCTTTGACACTTATATGACCTCATTGTATTGCAAGTACTGTAAAATGCTTACTAAAACAAAGCAAAATTCTATTTGATAAAATGTTCAGTGCGCTGGCCAGTGCCATTTCCCAGCCCATCTAGATCCAACCTGATCATGCAAGTCAAGTCCATTTAACATATGGTTCCCTAAGGGTATAAAATTGATTGTAGGTATTTTGATTAATGTAATAAATTACTATCCACTGACCTGAGGGTAGTTAGTGGATGCTCTACGGCACTTACCTTTTTCTCGTTTTTTTGTTCTCTTTGATTTTGTCATTATTTTCTTCCTGGCAAAATGTTTCTCTTTTCAAATATACTTGGCATTATCTGCAACTCACAGGTGGTTGGCGGGTACCCTGGTGTAGTCTGCTCCTTCTTTCCACTCAAGCATCTATTATCATTATTCCTCCTCCTTTTCCTTGTGTTTGTTGTTACTCTCTTGTAGTACCTTATCTTCGGCACTTATATGACCTTATTGTGTTACAAGTGCTGTAAAACTCTTGCTCCAACTAAGCTATCTGCAACTCAGCTGATGACTGACATTTCAGATAATGAATTGCCGGAATCAGAGGAAGAGGAGGAGTCTATGAAGTACTCTATCCATGACCACGCGGCCAATCACAGTGGGAAACAAATAAAGCCAACAGCTGTACGGCCAATGAGCAAACTCTGCTTCTCTCTCGGCATCGGCTCAGGAATAGTGTTTGCTGTGATTCCACATCCAGTAAGTGAATGTTTCAATGTTTTTGGCATGCATTTGGATGTATACTTAAGAGCATGTAACATACACCCCAATATATAAATTCTGTTTAAGGGTGTATGACTGTGTATTTGTGCGATTTTTATCTGGCCCCGCAGAAAATTGCATTTTTGAAATAGAAAAATTGACAAAAATTGCAAGGTAAACTGCCTAAAAATTGCAAAAAAATTGCACCCATCCCATCCCAGGCGCATTAGTACGGGCTTAACATTTTTAGTTTAATAAACATGACAATTTGAGTACCGGTAGCATAAAAGCAGCACAGCCTTTTAAAAAATCATGACCCACAATACAAATTCATCAAATGTTATTTACAACATTTACTAGTGACAACAGACGAGTACGTTAACAATAAAGTTATCGACCAAATATAATATGATAACGCGTGACACAAAATAACGGAACCCTCGGTTTTCGTAATAACTTTTAAATGAAGACATAAAATTCGACAAAATGTAGTACACACAGGGTACCTGGTTCATGCAAAGATCTAGAAGTGTATGAGGTTTGGTCTATAAAAAACAAAAAAATTGACGAGAGATTTTGGAAACAACCTCTAAATACTAAATAAGCTTATGCTCCAATCAAATCAGATCCTGTTCTATTTTTCTCTTGAAACCTTCGATACACCGGTAATCTGTATTTAGATCTATTTCAAGATACTTTCTGTTTTAAAACCGGCATGGTTTTGTTTTAACACGAAGTGAAATCGTAAAATACAGCAAATTTTTTTCCCCCCATTTATAAACATTAGTAATACATGTTAATAATGTAGATCTAGATCATTTCTATAGCACCCTCTCCCGTGTGAACGCAGCTTAAGGCATTTTACATAACAGGGTGTCTACGTACACGGTAACCGGGCACCTAGCTTCAGTGTCAATGTACTCGGTAAACGGCAACCGGGCACGTAGTCTCAGTGTTACATACATAGTAACCGGGCAGTTCAGAATTCCAAGTTTAGTTTTTGTCATCCGGTGTTGCCTCCCCCGACTGTACCTTTTTAAAAAAATCAATAATCCATCTATTCTGGAGCCCTATACTTTGAATGAACTGTGGTGACCCCTACCGGTACTCACAATGTGATGCGAAAGCGCAGGTTTATTTTCATTCCGGTTACCGTGTACATAGATACTGAGACTAGGTGCCCGGTTACCGTATATTAGACACGATGTATGAACAATATTCACGCACGCGCACACACACGCACACACACTCACGTACGCCCACACACGCTCACACCTACTTTCTTATCACACGTGCACGCTTACACATATTAGATCCAGGCCTAGCCTATGTCTCAGTTCGTGTTGTACATACATGATGCATTCTGGCCTGAATTTCCGCTTATAGCTTTTAGTGTACGCTCAGTAGGCTTGAGCTGGGCCAATACCATGATTAATGTAGGCCTATCGGCTCTGTATTCACACCATTTCGTATTTAAAATTCTGTTAAAATTAAAGGGTTGATATATTTTTGTCTGAAATTGCAAGAAATTGCGAAAATTGCAAGAAATTGCGAAAATTGCAAAAAATTGCGGGTTTATTGCGGAACTCGACGAAAAACGAGTTGCGACCGCAAGGCCGTGATTTCCTGGGGGGCTAGTTTTATAAACATGTTGAGCTTTTTTCCACAAACATAATTAAACCTGCCGGAGGGGTCACCTCACCATAGCGGCCAACTGTACAAACTGCCACTGTTTCATGACATCCTTACACAAGAGACGTGGATTTTATCCTAATCTCCGCCACCCTATTCTTTTTACTGTTTTTAAAACTTCCATCTTTCTTTTATAATTTCTTCAAGTTTTAAGAACTGTCTCTTCTTTTTTGATATTACGTCTTTCATATTCTATTGCCCTGGTAAACTTGACTGCCTTTTCCACGGTGAGTTGATGTGAAAGTGTCATAAAAAAATCAGCATATTTTCTGTGCTTGTCACATTTTGATGCAGATCTTTATTACTTGAAATCCTAATTTATTTCGTTTGAGTTTCTATTTTTGCATAATAACGCTGTCTTCATCATCTGAATGCTCTGCCTTTACAAATCACTGCTGAAGCAAACAAGTTATGCTAGAGTTCAAAATTGTGATAAAAGAAGTATAACAATTTGCTTGACAATGTCACGAGGGTTTATTCCCTTCCTTGTTCTGACTATGCCCTCAGATTGTAAGGGGAAACCTCCGAGGATAAACGAGTAGTTTGTCTGTACAAATGTTTTGCTGTATCAGTAGTCTTTTCTCTTAGTGACTGAATTTAAAGTTTGAGATGTTGATGGTGGGTAGTCGCCCAGTTGTGGTCTATTTCTTCTGCTTCTGTTTCTTCTCTTCTTTAATTCGTATTTTCCTGATCCGTTCTATGAGATAGTGCTGTTGTGATGTTCTAGTGAGCAATCTCAATTAACTCTTTAAACCCCATCTGACGCTGGGAACGTCCGGCGGTAATAACCCTGTTCCCATCGGACGCTGGAGCGCCAAGTTTTTAGTAATTACTAAGCATTTATTTCCGCCATTTAGAAGTTGAAGGCAAACTTTTGGGGTTATAATGAGACAAAATGCACATGGTTTAGGTGACTAGAAAATACTCCGGGAAACGGTGGGAAAAACTCAGGGTTTAAAGAGCTAAGCCTATCTATGTGTTCTCCTCTCCCCCAGGATGCAGTAACAGAGCGAGGGCTCCATGCAGAGATGTGTCTGACAGTGCGAGATGGCATGCTGTTCTCTGTCAACAAGCACTGTGGAGACCCTGAGCTCAAGTACCTAACCCTACAAGCCCACCGAGCACATCTTTACCACAACAGTGAGTCTTCTGTAGCTATGGGTGGGGGCGGGGATGGGATTATGTGTGTGTGGGGGGGGGGGGGAACTGTGTGGAGCAGAGTGGAGCATCCTTTTGTTATTTAGGCCTGTGGTGGTTTCTATCACCTTGACTTCTCCTCTAAACACAGTGAGTCATCTGCAGCTATGGGTGTGTTGGGATTGAGTGTGCGTGTGTGTGTATGCGTGTGTGTGTGCGCATGTGTGTGTGTGCATGCGTGCACACGTTTGTGTGTGTGTGTGTGTGTGGAGGGAGTTGGGATGGGGTGGTGATGGAACAGAGCAGAGCATCATTTTGTTCTTCAGACGTGTGGTGGTACCTCTCGTCCTTTTCCTTTTTATACATTGGAATGAGGAGGGAGAGGAAGGAGGTTTTCACTTTCTTTTTGGGTGTTACTATTGTCTTGTCTGATGCTTAAAAAAGAATTTTTGACAAAAGTTTGCTGTGAACTTATGCTAGTTTACACTTCATTCTTTGCTGGCAAGATCTGAGATGGAGCCTGGGTCAGGTCATGACCCAGCATTGATTGATATATGGTCGCTTTTAAGGACAAGCGGGCAAACCCAGATTTCGGGGTTTTCCAGAAATCTCCCTACCTATAGAAGAAGTTTGGTTTCATTGGTGTGCATATTTGTGTGGTTATAGTCTCCTTGTCGTTTAAAGAAACTGAATAAGGGGCAAAACCTTTGCCTTCGATTTTCTCAAAACAGCATTTTTTGGGGATAGCCCTTTGTCCTTAAAAGCAACCATTTGACATTGATAGTTACAATTTTTAGGGCTCAATTTTTCTGGATTCATTCAATTAATGTTCTCCATGTTTCTGTGTCTGCCTATAGATGTTCTTTCTGCTTTAACACAATCTATTAAATTGCTTCCCATTTTTCAGGTCATGTTACTCTACTAAATTGCTTCCCTTTTTCAGGTCATGTGACCAGCCCGGTCCAGGCAGGGTCCTTGAACCACTTGCGCCACGGGATACCCGAGCAGCTGCGACCTCGTATCTACCGCTCGGAGCGCTGGGTGTCTGACCGCTCTCAGGGGCGGGCCGGGTGGGGAGGGGACAGCCCAGACATGTTGGCACTGGTCGTCAAGACCAAAGTGGACACTATCAACAATATCAAGGTCTGTCGGTGTTGTAACACTCCATTACGCTTGTGTGTGTATAATAATGGGTAATTATTGTGTGCCATTTTATTAGTTCTACTACGTCTCTCCTTTCTGTCTATTGTTCCTGTATGTCTGTCTTACTCTGTCTTTGCACTAAATGACCACTCTCTTGTCAATGTTCTTCTCTTTTTTTCAAACTTAATGATTTCCCTCAGATGTTGTTGGGATCATGTTTTTCTGTCTGTTGTTTTGGGACGTACGGGTGGTTTGTGGGTGCTCTGGTTTGGTCAACTACTACTTTTACTCTTCATCCTCACTATTATCCTTATGGGTTTTTGCACTGTAGCATTTTCGTGTTTTAATACTTTAAAAAAAATTTTTTTTGCCATAAAACTAACTACTCAACAAAAACAACATTGTATGGGTATGCTTATTTGTGCATACCTGCCCCTCCCCCAACATTCCCCACCCCCACTAAATTTTGCCTTGTTTGGTTTGCAGAATTTCACACTGGCCCTGAGAGTGGACGGTGCTACACTGCGACATGAGATGCACAGAACTGGGGAGAGTTGGGTGTCACAGGTTAGTGAAATCCATTCCACTCTTTTTTTATGTGATTTGCTACATAATCAACCCTATTTTAGTGGTATTGGGTCCAAAACCACATAGTTTTGAAATTGGGAGAAGACACTTTAAGATCTCTCATCGTAGAGTGATCTCTTTAGTGTGGGCTACGAGCCATGGCCATTTGATAAAGAAATCTTAGGCTGCTCTCTGAGTATTGTTTGTTGGAACCAGTGGAAATGTTAAAACTAGTACATGGGGTACACAGTACTGCTGCAGGATGTGCCAAATGGTGAAACTTCAGTCAACTGCCTCGGGGAGTCCACCCCAGATGTGGATATACTTCCTTAGCCTTTGTCTCTCTCAACATTACCAGCAAGACAACCAGACATTGGAAAAAGACGTTTTTAGATCTCTTATAGAACTTCCCTCATTGTGTCCTTTGTGTGACTATGCATATGAGAGTGTGGAACATCACCTTTTCCTCTGTACTGGCAGAAATGACATCAGAGCTACACTTCTCCCTCTGAGACCTAACATTGACAACACACTCAAGGGAACATTACAGCAACTGCAGCAAACCTACACTTATCACTACATGGCATTGGTCAGAAGGGCGAGAGCCCAGCTGTTGCTGGGTTGATAACAACATCTACAACTACAACATAGATTCCCTATCAATGAGTAATCTCTGAAGTGTGGGCTACTTGTCAGGACAGTTTGTTTACCTTCTTCTAAGGATCTTGTCTGTCACCAGCAGTTGCTGTCCTCACACCTGTTGGACTGCATGTTGCACATCTGGCTGTCCCCGCGGTTTTATGCACCCTGCGTAATTGAGCAAAATTTGATCTTTTTTTTTCATAATTTCGGATTATTTTCCTTTATCATTCTTTGTTGAAATTAACAAAATCGCATAATTTCACATTTTTGGCTCAGTTTGCATAATTTCAGAATCCCCTGTTGTTCAGACCGTATGCTGCTAAGCAATAGCTTTTTTTTTGTGGTCTTTTTGTTTGTTTTGGTGAGTATTTTACAGCATTCTCAACTACATAAGGTAATATGAGCATGCGGGACACATTGAATATTTTCAGTTTGATAGGAATTAACTCTCTCTCTCTCTCTCTCTCTCTCTCTTACACCATATTTCTTCTACCTCTCGCTGTCTCTCTCTCTTCCCTCCCTTGTTCTCTCCCTCCATCCTTCCTCCTCATGCACAATGATCCGACCTGTCTTCTCATCCTCCCCTCACCACCCTCAGGCCATGGATCTGTTTGACCTGACAGACTTCCCCATCCTAGGATACACAGTGCCCAAAGTCATGACTGAGATTCACTTGCAGATTGACCACTGCTCTGTGGATTACAGGTGAGAACAGGACAGGAAAATATCACTTTATTTAAGTTAAAGTTTTACAGCACTTGCGACACAATAAGGCCATATAAGTGCTGAAGATTAGAGGTGTTACAAGTGAGTAACCAACACACAAAAGAAGGAGGAGGGATTAGGATGACAGATGTCTGATAGGAAAGATGGAGCAAACCACACAAGAGCACCCGCCAATCACCCACCACTTTGTTTGTCCTTAAAAAAAAGTACAAAAGAGTTATTTTACTATTACGTGAGAACTACTTCTCACAAAGCAAGCTAGGTCAGATTATATTTTTGATAAAGGAAATGTCATACCAACAAGTTCTATAATCATTCACTTATCATTGCCATCGAACATATAAATATTTTAAGATATCTTGATCCAATGCCTTACATGACATAAATGATTTGTTAGGACAAAAAAGCTCTAATCTATGTAGATAATATAAGGACAGAATAATGTAGATCATTATGAGCAAGGATTGAAACTTTGTTCACATCAGCCTCACATAAGAGCCTGTTGTATAGTTTCTTTAAAGCTGTTTCTGTGTTTTGAAACTGCAGATGGGCAAAAAAGAAAGGTTGGAGACAAGCCGAAAATTCTTGAGCTCTTCTGGGTAAAGATTATTCTTTTAAGAACGTGTGCTTAAAATAATTATAATACCACTCCAGACTAAAGAGACTCATTAGTGATGGAAGTTCTAGACTAGAACACTATCAAGATGTGTGATGAGCAGTGGTAAAGAGTCTCCTAGATGAGAAGCTTTTTAAACTATAATTACATACATTCATTAGGCCTTTGAGTTATTCTTTCTTTCTTTCATACTTTTGATTTGTTTTCCCCCCTTTGTTATAGACCCATCAATTTGCCTGTGTGGAGCTTCCTGACCATGGAACACTTCAGCCTATGCAGTAATATTGTTGCTGAGTCTACTGTGTCTAAAATCCAGCTACGTTTTGATGATGGGGCACTGTTCCTCTCTAAGAAATGTAACAGAGAGGTGAATCTGCTGAAAGGTTGGTACTCAAGCTGTCTGGGTAGTTAATTTGGTTAATTTTTTGTATCGTTTATGCTGTTAAAAGTTATTTTATTTGAATGTTTTATTGTGATGCATTTATTATGTCTGTGTAGGCATGAGCTGTTCGTAAAAATGATAAAAATATTGTGTATGCTTTCTTGTTCCAGATTGTGTGGGTATGGGAAGTTGATGCATATAAATGATCGTAAAAATGATATACATATTGTATGAATGTTTTCTTATTCCAAATTATGTATGTATGTGGAAAGTTATTGCATTTTGAAATGTTTGTACAAATTTCATACATTTGTCTGAATGCTTTCTTGTTTCAGATTATGCGTTTGTGGAAAGTCGACGCATATTATTAATGATTGTACAAATGCTATACATGTGTCAAGGCACGATGGAATCATGCGCTCGTTAATTTTTGGTCATGATGAAATATTGGTATCATCTGATAGCTTGTTCATTTGCCTTGCTTTTGATGAAAAAAATACCCATCTATCTTGAATATAAAGTCGAGATATTTGCAATTAAAGGAAGTGGGAGTCGCCTGTTTTCAAAGATAAAATTGGCTACAAAATAGCTTGAGAGTCCTTGAAAACTGTAAAATGTACATATTTTGTGCCTTTAATTGTTTTTCAGTAAAATTCACATGGAAATGTGGATTTAAAAGGTGTTGAGCCAAAAAAACCCCAACAAAATTTGATTAAAATTGCCATACTAGTGGAAAAAATGCCTATTTCTTCTATTTCATTAATTTGACGAGCTCCTGGTTTTACCACATTGCCTCACGTATTGTGTGAATACTTTCTTGTTCCAGATTATGTGTGTGTGGGAGAAGTTGACCAGCTGAAGATCTGGCTCCAGTTCTCCTACTCGCGTCCACAGAAACAGGTCTGCTTAAACTTGTGTTGTGTTTTAACTGTCTTGTTGTTGTTATGCTTGATTGTTGTTTTTTTAATGAACTGAAAAAGAATTTGAATTACTTCCCACCACAGTCAAGCTTTCCAGTATGTGAAAATATTATATATATTTTGCTTTGTTTGCCAAAGCTACAGATAAAATAGTTTGACACTGTTTGCAAAGATTTTGGGAAAATAAAAACTACTACATATTTAAACTAATAGATAATATGAAAATTTTTGGAAGCTTACTCTTGTTGTGTCCTTGGTATTTGTTTCATTATTTTTCTAAGGACTACTGATTTACTCACAGTGAAATGGATCATATGTACCCAGATTTTCATGGAGAAAAAGAAATGTGAATATACATCCCTGTAAGAAGACAGAACAGAGAACATTTTTCAGGATCTGACTCACTACAAGGCCATCTTTTTTGCTTGTTATATAGGCTTGATCTCAAAATCCCTGTAAAGTAGGCTACTCTATTTTATGTTAAATCATGTTCATGGTGTACATGGTTTTGAGCGAGTTTAATAGTTTAATTTACCACCCCCCCCCCCTTTTTTTTTTCGGTCCCACAAATAACCCTGGTCTGATCTGATGCATCATGCCCATATCATAGCTGTATTGAGAAACTTACAATTTATCTACAGGGCTAACTTAGATCTATTGGGTTAGTTTGACGCTGCAATGCTCACTACTTTTTGACAATTGACTGTCTTTGGAGGGTTTTCTCCCCCCCCCCCCTCTCTCTCTCTCTCTCTCTCTCTCTCTCTCTCTCTCTCTCTCTCTCTCTCTCTCTCTTCTCTCTCTCTCTCTCTCTCTCTCTCTCTCTCTCTCTCTCCCTCCCTCCCTCCCTCCCTCCCTCCCTCCCTCCCTCCCTCCCTCTCTCTCTCTCTCTCTCTCTCTCTCTCTCTCTCTCTCTCTCCTGGCGCTGTGGCGTCATAAACAGTCAGCAATGCCGACAGCACGTGGGAACCAACACTTGCTCGGGGGTCCATGAATAGTGCTGAGCATGAGTTAATGAAATGTCCCAGCAGACGTGTCTTTGGAGGGTTAGGATAAGTCATTGCGAGGATAACAAGCTTCGGACCTTAATAATGTCTGTACTTGTTTGTTGTGAATTTGATTTTCAGTTTTGCAGATTGTTTTTTGACAAGTAATTTATCTTCCTCATGCATTTCAACACTATAATTTTTTGCTCCCCCTAAACAGAAGATCCCCAAAACGGACATGCGGTTCATGTGCAATCAGCTGATGCTGCACACGTGTGCGGATTCAGCTCGCGCACTTGTCGACCTCATCCAGTACCTCGTGCGTGATGGGGACCTGGGTGAGGAGGACTTCGAAGGGGATGCCGACTCATCTTGCGGGGGAGATGAGACTCAATCCATAGCTGCTCAAGGGGTGAGTGAAGAAGACAATCGGACATGAGAACTAGTTTGCTTGATCGAAAATAACAACAACTAGTGAGGGGAGAGATCTTTTTGTTGTCAATTAGGTTTAGGCTGCTCAGTAATCATGCTCTTCTAGTGGAAAGTAGTTCAGTCAATATGCCAAATTTTAATATTTTCATAATTTCAGTTTTAAAAGGGAAGAGTCTATGTACAAGATTGAGAAGGGTCCATTATCTTCAAAAGCTCAAATCATAACGTTAGCATCATTCCACAATCACCAAAATCAGTTCTGGAAGTTTCCAGATAAGCTGTTACTTGAAGAAAGATATCAAGGAGTATGTTACAAAAGTTTCATTCGGTTTAATAATTTCCTTCCTCCTAGTTTATCCTTGAAAAATGAAAAATGCCCAACTTGTGGTTCTTATTAAATTGGGAGCTCTTTTTTTTGTGTGTGTTTTTTTTCTCAGAACTTAAAAAAATTACTTATGCACTTGTGAAATGATGCTGACAAAGTATAATTTATGTATATCAAAATATTGGAAGTTCTTTGCATTAATTCAAATACCTTCAAAAGCTGGGGGATCTTTTTTTACATTGTTTTTAGTAACTATAAGGGCTAAGGAAAATGTGCAGTTGGGTTAAAAAGTTAAATTTGACATTATTCTGTCCTGTTGGCATAGGTTTCTTGTGATTTTCATGGAAATAACTTTTAAGAATATCTTTCAGTAGAAAGTTAGTATTTAATATTAAGGCATTTTTTTTAAAGATAAAAGGTATATTTGTGTTAGGACATACCTGTTCTGAAGATAATCAGAAAGAAAACACAACTTAAGCATATAGTGGTGTCTCACTGTAATTTTCAACATTCAGATTCTCAAGAGGATCTAAGAAAGATACCTTTGAGGAGATTTGAGAGTTTGAGTAAAGAAATCAAAAGTTTAATTGTCTTTGTTCTGTTTCTCACTTTGCAATCTTGTAACTGCAATATTTTTGCATTGATTACTTTAAAGAAGTATAAAGCAGGTGAGAGAAAGTATTATGTGATAAGATAAAAAAAGACCAATTTTTAAATGTTTTTTTCTTTACTGCGTCACTGATACTCCCACTGACCTTTCGCTGGTTTGTCCACTCACAGGAGGAAACGGAACTTCAAGGTCAAGCTGCATCGTCTTGTCCAGTTGTGCCAGCCCTCACCCCGGAGCAGGAAGCTTCAGTCGTCTCGGCTCTAGAGGAAGCCATGAATGACAGTCAAGAATGCTCTGGTGAGTGTGAACATAAATATATAAAGTTGGTTTGGAGCATGCCATTTACGGGTTCTCATTTTTTTTCTTTACCTTTTCTGTTTCTGTATTCATGATTGTCCTTTTTTGGTTAATTTGTGTACGGGTACAAAACATTTGTGAAAATATTTACTAACAACTTTTTTTACAATCGGTAGCAATTGCGATATTGATTGTGATGAATGGTAGTGGTTTCAGTGCCAACAGTGTATTCTCCTGAACAAAAGTGCAAACTTGAGTTTATCTGTCTTGTGAGTAACAACAGTAATAATAATGATAATAATTAGTGTTCGTTAATAATGGTAATAACATTAACAATACATTATTTTTTGTTTGTTGAAAACCTAGTCTTTAATAGCTTATTTGACAAATATCAACAACAGTTATTATAATTTCTGTCAATATTAAAATTCATATGGATGACTAGTTTTCTGGATTGGTAAAGCATGTGGTTAGAGGGTTGCTCTAGAGGGTCCTGCTTCTTCACTCTCCCTGTGTTGTTTCTGTCTCTCTGTTATTATTATCCTTTATCCAAGCACTAAATAGCTATTATTGTGTAGATATGCTTCTCCTCTTCCTTCAACAAATCAATCTGCATTGAAAAAACTTGGTGACATCTCCACAGAAGGAAAAGCGGAGCCTGTGCCGGAGCGTCGACCCAAGGGACCAGGCACTCGTGTGTTCTTCCAGTATGATGGGTCCCAAGTACCAGAGCTGGAGCAACACTTGAGTGAGGCGCTGCACATCACCACGTCAAACAGCTCAGGGTCAGACGATAATGGCAACTGTGAAGATGACGGCAACGAGGAAGAGGAGTTTGAGATTGTGGACTACCACAGCAAAGAAATTAGGGTGAGAAGTTTAAGATTGTCTCTTGTGGACTATCGCAGGGAAGAGATTAGATTGTGGACTATCGCAGGGAAGAGATTAGATTGTGGACTATCGCAGGGAAGAGATTAGATTGTGGACTATCACAGGGAAGAGATTAGATTGTAGACTATCGCAGGGAAGAGATTAGATTGAGGAGAAGGCAGGTGGAGATCTTTGATTTCCACAGACAAAAGATATTAGGGTTGAGAGAAGATGGAGCTTGTAGATTACAACAATAATGAGTGAAATGATGAAAGAAACTAAAATTATGGACAGAGAAGTTTGACCTCACAACAGCAAAGAGGGAAGGGGGAGAAAAAAGTTTGAGACTGGGTAGTACCTCAGAGAAGAGATCTGGGTTTTGGAGAATGGGAAAAAAGTGAGGGAGGGAAAGCTCATGATTATTTGTGGAGCTGCCATTATGTTAGAGAAAGTGGGACAATATGAGTTTTAAAAATCCATGAGTATTTGATATTTTTTTATTGTCACTGTTAGCAAATGAGAAAAATGTCCCTTATGGTTATTAAGTTCCAGATCTTTCTTACTTCTTTTCAAACTGACTTTTTTTAAAACATTCCTTTCTCTTCTTTAGAATGTACACGGCAGTCACAAAATATTCCAGCTGTCGCCTCACCCTCCGGAGGTAGTGGAAAACTATCTTCCTAAGCCTACCAGCTCTTTCGACATTTTGCGCTCGCCTGAGGGTTTCCCTGATCCAGAGTACCAGTATACCCTGAGAGAGTTATCTCTAGTCTGGCGTCTCTATGGAGGGTCTGATTTTGGACATCAGCGCCGTGGCTCTAGTGCTGGTGAGTATTTTCAATCTAATCGTTTGATATGTTTTGTGTGGTATGTGGGAACCTTCTGTCCTTCTTTATTTGCACCCACCATGAGGGGGCTCAGTAGTTTAGCAAGCATGGTGTTTGCCTGTCAACCAGGAGGTCTGGCATTCAATCCCTGCCCGAGTCAGACTTCTTTCTTCTCATGTTTTCTATAGATACCCCCTTAACAAAGGATATGAAGAATCAAACACTTGGTCATGGAGGTCCTGTGTGAAAGTTTTGCATGTTACAGATCTCTTGGTGGCTTGAAAATGGAAAAGAGCAGGCCCATCCAAAAATTCAACAATAATTCCAACCATTAGTTGAAGTCAGCTTTGTCAGTTTAAATATCTAAGAGTACCTTCAAAAACAGCATGTGGCTGCCTCTCAGGCAAGGGATGAATCTACATTCTGTTTTTATAAAATAGCCATGTACTTGAAAATCAGGTGGACTGTGAGATAAACATGTTGAAACCTCTTACTTACCTCTTGGTTCTGGCAGAGGTACGAGAAGATTTGCTCCAACATCTGTGATGAAATGGTTATGTTCTATTCCTGGCTTGTAAAAGGCATGAGTTCAATCCTTTTTGGGGGAGGCATATTTTATAATCATCATCTATTTGCTGGCTTGCTGGTTTAGCTCTGACATGTGCCATCAAAGGGTCTCCTCTGATATGATCAAAATTGTGCTGCAAGGAGGTTAAACTTCAATCGATTTACCATCCAGTTCACTACCAACCCTCTTTGTACAGAAGGGATAGTCAGTAAATCTTTCCCTTGTGTTTAAATCGGATATGACTTATGACTGCCTGAATTGTACATTTTTTTTTCATAATCTAGAGTCAGGATGAGGAGAGAAGGCTTGTCTCAAAAGACAAGCTTTGTAATGGATTTATTTTTCTTCATCAAATTTAAAAGCATGTTTCTCTATTTGCTTAAACTGTATTCCTAAAAGTTCCTTGAGTAGTGAAGATACATGCCACTTATTTCTCATATGTTTCCTTCCCAGAACGAATTGGATTGTCTCGTGGAATGCAGAGGTAAGAGTCTATGCATCGCTGAACAGGATTCATCTAAATTCACAATGTAAAGTGTCAGCAGAGGCTTGCAAAAACATGTTCGGTGTACTCCTCAGGCCAGATAATCAATACAATCACTTCACTAGTGTTGGAATAGGAGTACTCATCACATAAGTTTTAGGAAGTCTGTGTTTCTGGTAAGGAATAAACAAATGCTATGCATGGGGCAAAGACCTAGAAATATGTTTCTTCAAAAAGCTTTGAACATCTGTAGAAAAGACATCCCGTTAATTAGTTTCATGTAAAATTAATAGGGTCGTTAACTTTTTGTTACTACTACTGTTTAATTAAAGACTTTTTTCCTTCCTTTTTTTCTTTCTTTGTTTTGTTAATTCATGTTGTCGTTTTTCATTGTACACTCATATTCTTATTGCCCTTGTCTATGATATTTATATCCTTTTTATGGAATTTCCTGTATTACAAATAAACTATTTTACATGCTGTATTTGTGCTTTTGTGACTTATTAAAATCTGTTCCACAGTCCAAGGTCTCAGAGGAAGACGTCCGACGCAGATGGTTCTCCTCGGAACAGCTGGCGTCGAAGGGGTGGAGAGTTACGTAACTTTGATTTGTTGATGGAGTTCGATTTGAATAAGGTAAGTATCTGGTGTAGTTTTTATCCAATCTTAGTTTGATCCTTGCAATGACTTCAGATAAAAGTATGTGTTGCTGTTTATAGCTATTTAGGACCACTGCTCTATTTGCGCTTTTGATCAATTTTTTTTTTGGATTAACCTTTCATAGATGCTGCAAATAACAAACTATGACAAATGCTTAGAAACAAGAGATGCAACGTTAGATTGGCAGCAGAGAAATATATACTGACATTTTGAAAGCAATAGCTCATTATGAGTGGACATGTTTTTTTAATGGAAGCAGACATGCAACTTTGATTATTTTATCTATTTTCAAATAAACTGAAACTATTATTCTTTCCAAGTGACTTTACTCTTTTACTTTTTCCAAGAACATTTTTGGGCTGTTTATTCCCTTGCCTTTCTGAAGCTGTCTAAGGATAAGGTTTTTTTTGGATTGTCCTGGATTAATTTTTTAAATTCAAACTGTGTCCATGATCAACTCTTTCGCTACGTATTATTTCGGCTTGTGGACACATATTTTTCGGTAGGGCGAAATGAGATGATGACTAGTGCGCAGTTCAAAGGTCTTTGGGGCCACAAATTCAAATAAATATCAACATATTATATACCAAAACGTTGAGTATGGTTTGTCAAATACATCTGTAATGGTTATTTGTGTATTTTTCAACTTTGGTTCCTGTAAAAGGGGATTATGCATCGCAATTTTCATTGGATACGGATAAAATTTGAAAATAAAAAATTAATAATCTTTGGTGAAACTCAAAAAATATGTTTGCACCTAGATCTAGTCAATTGATACATCAAAATAACCATAAATGAATAAAGAACTGGAAAATATTGAAAAATTTGCAGTTATTTACTTACATTCCATAATATCTGTACATTTGAATCATGACTTCCGATATTGAAAAAAAATAAATTATTTTTTATAATCTTGAAAAAAGGATCACAAACAGAAAAAACACTCGTATTTTATATGGAATTCTTCAGAATTGCATTTGGAATAAACCTATACATGTCTTGAGTTGCACTTTTTGTGTAATTTCACCAAAAATAGAGTTTCTGGAGAGAAAAAAATATTTTGACAATTAAGATCTAGGTCTAGCACTCAGAAATATTGATTTCTCAATAACAGTGCATCGGCAATTTGAGTCCAATAGTATCAATATTATAAAGAAGAGTCCTACATGTCTTTAGTAAGCAAAATAATGATACATTTTGTTGTGTAAATGTACTAAGACTGCTGTCTGGGCTATAATTTTGGCATTGCGATAAAACAAAGTCGCATAAACTACGAAATCGCGTTTCAAAACTGAATCTAAACTTTCGATTTTCGGTGGAAACGCTTGACCCGGAAGTCAATGTTATATTATAACCTTTATTTTAACATGGATACGTGGATTGGAATAACATCTAAGCTAGAATTATAGGTCGGTGCTCGAGCCGTCGGGGGCGGCTTGGCGTACGGAAGACACTTTCACCGCACCGCTGCCCATGGCTCGGCGTAGCTAATGAGTTAATTTTGATTCTGAACTGTGTCTAAGATTAATTTCTATTTTGTTCTGATCTATAATAGATTTCTATTTTTGTCAATTTTCATTATACCTTTTTTTACTGTAAAGCAACTGTAAGGCCCACCTCCCTCTATTCATCAATGTCACATTCTCTACGGTACAGATTCGTTTCCGCTACGAGGTTTATCCCACCTGGACTATCCAGTCATCCCGGTTTAAGTTCCTGGTCAATTCTTTTGAGCTGCGGGACCGCATTGTGGCGTCAGAGGTCAACAAATTCCTGGTCAAACTGGTGGATAAGGATCATCCAGAGCAGAACTCAGCTTACATGGTGAGATAATGTAGTCACTTTTTAAAAGGTTTTGCCACTTGAATACCTCATCATATGTGCAACTTTTTTTTGTTTCTTTAAAGTCGGACTATTTTCTAGTTATTGAAAATAATTTGTCGTATTTTTTTTTTCTGCCCTGTGTATAAACGTTTTTATGAATTGGCTTGGAAAAAAAATTCTCTTGTTGTTTCTTGTTCTTTGCTTCTTGTAAAGCAGTTCTTATCCTCCCTCTGTATGATTTGTTGTATGATTTTGACTCAAACATAAGAAGTTTGTGATGAAATTCTGCAACAAGGTCGAATTATCAGTGACAGTGTGCACTGTGCTTCTAACATTCGTGGAAATAGGTATGTTTTCCAGCCTAAGTCACTACATTACTAGATGAGGAGATGTGATAGGTTATTTAATAGAGGCTCTTGAAAAAAACCACGTAATTCCTTTTCCACGTATAGAGTCTCGCTTGCTGTTCATTTATCTCACATTGAACAATAATTCCTTTTCAGTTGCATCTCAGAATTGTAAAAATCTTTGGAAAGGTATCTGGATGGCCATAAAATGTGCAGTAGCTAATTTCTTGAATAGTTTCAATATCCTTTCCATGTATTCATTGCAACCAACATTTTTTTACATGCATTACCTAAATTTGCTGCATGCACCTTCATCTTAGTTTGAACAATGAAGACGATTACAGCACGAACTCCTACCTCTGTTGTGATGAGACATTAACTACTACAAGTTTTTCTTCCCATTATGTACTTCGAGTTTTCCTACTCTCTGTTCACTCAACTCTCAGCTGATGTTTTCCGGGGTATTCAAGCGGCCAGAGCACCTCCCACACCGCGAGGAGCTAGAAGTGAAACTGTTCCTGCTGCCCATTAAGCTGAATATTGATCAGGTGAGGAAGAGACTGCATTTTTTTCTTTTTCTCTCTAACATTGTTTTTAAAGAAGTTGCTTACTTGATGGAAATTCTGAGTGCTTTCAAGTGTTATTTCCAGTTTTGCTTACATGTTTTTCTGTTTAGGCCCAGGCCATTGACTCATTCGATAGCATACTGAGCTATGGTGAGGATCTCGAGAGGAGCATTCTCGATCTTAAGTTGTTTTAGGAGTTTTAAAGTCTTGCCACCAACTTGTCTCAGTCATATAGGAGAGGGATGCTAAATTTGAAGGTCCGGCATCTGAAAAAGCTATACAGTGCTTGGAAGGGCATACCTTAAAATTATGCAGTTTAAAGTGAACAATATTTCTGTATTTTTAACTGTGCACCAGTATTGTTAATGGAGTGCAAACGAAAAGCATTAATATTTTTATTAGATTTATCTTTTTGACTCAAAATTGGACTTCGAACACCTTGCTACATCTGAGAGCAGTGAGATTTGAAACCACTGTGGGCATTTCATTAATCTTTTGTCTTTTTGTTAATGTGTTTTTTAGCTCGCCCTCAACTTTCTGAAGACCTTCATCCAGCAATTATCCGAGAGTGAGATGGAACCTTCCAGTGGACCCCCACCCAGTGGGTCAGCTGTTGGTGGTCGGGCATCTCCCCTCGGTGGCCGGGCCTCTCCCTCTGGTGGGCGGGTGTCTCCGATAAGTGGGCGGGCTAGCCCACGAGCGTCTGTTGGGAGTGCAGATCCCATCATGCAAGTGCGAGAGCCCTCGACGAAAGAGTCTAGCATGGACGAGACCGAGTTGTTGATGCAGTTTGATGAGTTCAGCATGAAGCAGAGCATTTATCTGCAGGTGAGTGATATTGTTTTAAATCATTCTGGATTTACTTTCGAATCTGCTGTACTGACTGGTCACATGTATAAGAAAATCACCTCTGCGAACAGCCTCTTACTGTGTCCTCCCTTGTGTACTTTTTACTTTGTAATGACACTGTGTGAGATGGCCATCAATCTAAAACGGCCACTTTTCTCTTCAACTATGAGCACCCATCTTAAACATTTTCAACTATATTTGTTTATCTGTTCATTTTATCATTGGTCAAGATATGTACGTTTGTAATTACACATCCACTTTTCTACCATCATACCTACCCACCTGAATGTCTGTCTGTCAGTCAACAAGAAGTTGTTGAAAGTTTCATTGGTTCTGCTGCCTTTACTTGTCTTTGGTTTCTCAGGGCTTCCAGTCTTCCGTAATTTTGCGGATTTCCGCAAATTAGCAGAATTCCGCAAATGGAAAAATTTCCTTGAAAATTCGTGCCCCCCCCCCCCAAAAAAAAAATTATTTTCAAAAATGCGAAATAAAAAATTTCCGTTATAACCAATAGTCAACAATAGCCAACCCATAGCGGAAGTGCTCTTTTGTTTGAAAGTGTAGACAGTGTCTTTCACTTTCATTTTCTAAAGCTCAAGAAGCAGAGAACCAGCACTGTAAACAAGAGGAAGAAATGACGATTGTGGTTCAATAGATCTTGGGCCTGCCAAGAAAAGAAAACTCTAAAGAGAGCTTGATTTTTTTTTTACCAGACTTGCTTATTTGTATTGTTGTGGATTTAAGTTGAATATAAGCTGTCAAGTTTTTTAGATCTAAAATCTAGACTAGAATCTAGATCAAGTCAAGTTATACTATTATTATAAGGAAGGATTTTACACCTTATGATGATTATGGTGCAAACCAACACAAGCAGAAAAAAGTTGAACATAACTGTCAAGTTTTATAGATCTAATTGTGGATGTACAGTATCTGTACAAGGGAGAAAGCATGGCTTTGGATTTAGAATAATATGGGTTAACACAAGCAGAAAATTATGTAGGCCTATGCAAGGTATTTTTTTTTTCCTCACTTATTTTCTTGTAAAATTTAGGCTTGAATAGCCAGAAATGGCATACTTAGGATGCCCTGAAACAAAAAATTCTCAAAACTAAAGGGGGCGCTGTCCCCCTTCAACCCCCTGCCAGGCCTCTGCCCTGGACCCGAAAATCTTCGAAAAATGACATCAGCTGCTGGAAAGCTCTGGTATCTTTTTATCCTTTTCTGTTCCTGGAGAGGCTGTTATCATGTTGACGTGATGTATAAAACGACTCATTTACTTCTGTATCTTGTCTTTCTGTTCAGTACATGTATTTCTGTTCATGTGCTTATCCGTCCATCTATATATGTCAGATTCTCTTTATGGAGTGCAGCTGGATTTTGTTGTAGCTGAAGCTGCCTAGTTGAGCCTCTGTTCACTGATTCAGAAAAAAATAATTAAAAGGGACTACTCGTAATGAAACAAACCGTACATTTGTATTACGACTATGTGTTACTTGTAAATCTAATTTATTCTGTTCCCAGGCACGCCTCAATGAGAATGTGTCGGAGGTGCCTCAGGAGGATCTCCCAGTCTTCATTAAGTAAGTATCCTGTCCTTTATTGACCTGAATTATTGCACATGAACTGGCAATGTTAGTGTGTTCATGTGATGTATGTGTAAGTTGGGTGAGATTGTAGAATTTTAATTTTAATTTTTAAAAAAAATTACTTTACATTATTTTAAAGTAATTAATTAATTGTATTTATTTATTTATTTAAATAATTAATTAATCTATTTATTTGGCGGGATGGGTTGAGAGGTTTGTACATTCGTAAAGAAAACATTCACAATATTTGTCTTACGGCCCTGTAGGCATATTTTTGTTGTTGCTCTCTGGGGAAGGTGTGAATAGTCTTGATTTTTCATAGACAGGTCCAAATAGTTACAAGCTTGAACATAAGTCAGAAAGGAAAGTGAATTCACATCTAAACAACAGAACTTGGAAGAACAGTACTGTGTTTCATTTTTTTTTCTTCTTTTTAAAATATTTTTTTTAGGTCGTTTGTGTTCATCTCAGATGTTACCATTAAGCTCGACTATCGTGGCAAGCACTGTGATATGGCTCAGGTGAGAATACTGTCTTCCTGTCTTTCCATCCATTTATTTGTATGCCTCCTGACAGTTTGGCTCTCTGTCTGTCTGTCTGTCTTTTTCTCTCCTCTCCCCTAAGTGGTGCTCTGTCTTTCCCATACCTTTGTATATCTGTATATCTGTTGTCTTAGAACTATTTTGTCCAAAATGCACTCTTTCGATGAAATAGTTCTGAGCCGACAATATATATCTGTCTGTTTGGCTCTTTGCCTCGCTCTCTCTGTATCTGCCCATCAGTTTGTCTTTGAACTTTCTGTCTTTTCTTTCTTCCTCTTTCCCTACACTGAATGGCCTGTGAATAGTTATGAGTGTGCCACTGGTAGAGATCGCTCTTTTTTTTTTT
>NW_004797657.1:425750-436896 GCF_000002075.1 Aplysia californica
AGCGTGCGGCGACGAAGAACGGTGAGACATCGCAACCGCCAGCCACGCACCACAGCTGAGGGGGCCAAGGCCGCACTACAGGTCGTCACAGAGGTCAGTTGGGTCGCAAATGTTTTGTATGTGTATTTGGCTCTGGGATATAATTTACATATGGTTGCAAGTGTAACAAAGAAATTAAACAAAAGTTTTGCAATAGCTGAAGATCATCATTGCCTTTCTCACCCTGCACCAGGGTATAGGCCACGGACAAGCACTTTCCACCTTTCTCTATCCTGGGCTAGAATAGCTGAAAATAGTTTTCAAAAAATCAGTTGTCTTGAAAAAAAATAGAAACATCTCATTGACAATTTTTAAAAATGTTACAAATAAGAAATGTGGGGCCAACTGTTCTATATAGTTATGAAGGCTAAGCAATACCTGAAGACTAAAAATAAACTAGAACTAGCGCAGTGTAGGAAACTGTTGAGTGTTTTGATAAAGAAAAACAAATTTGTGTGGCATGCTCACTAATAAAAAAACAATTGAAAGTTACAAGTGCAAATTCTTAGACAGCTGAATTAACTTAAGGCCTTGAACATCTTGCTCTTCGCTTGTAAAATAAAAAGGCAGTGGTAGACTAAGAACAATACCCTTAGAGAACTGAACATGTGAGTGACAGGGAAAGATAATTAAAGGTTGTTTTTTTTTAGTGAAAAGCCATGGACACTCCTCAAACAAATCAAATTTGAGAATAGTTGTTTAGGGATTTGAATTAGGGTCATCTGCGGTATATATAATAATATGTCCTCAAAGCTTATAGCAGTGCTCTCGTTTTTTGGTTGTTTTTTTAAGAAGATAAAAGGTTTTGACATTGAAGTGTTATGATTTAAAGAAGTTAATGCGGATTTAGGTCAATATTTCTTTTGTGCAAAGTTATGTCATCCATCATCTTGGTGGAGTTTGAACATGAAAGCAGATTCCTATCATTCTTGTGACTTTGCTTCATATCTGTGTCCTGTAATCCTATTCTAATCTATATAAAGCCTTAGCTCTTAAATTGTACTGTACACTTTTGCACTCTTTTTTTCTGTTTGATATTCTTTTTGGTCCAATTGTTCTTATTTAGTGTATGGACACACCATGTGGTTAAGCAGATTATAATAAAATTGCTGATAACTGTGTGGAAAATGGAAAAATTAAGTCATTTTCAGGGTGATACCAGTTCTAAAGATTAAACTTTTGAAAAAACCCCTGAAATTTGGTTAAATGAACAGTCAAATGACTGAAATCATTGGAAGTTTGGAGCAGGGTCATTGTGCCTGGAAGTTATTAACAATATTATGATATGAGGTATGACTGGCCTTTGAAGCACCTCTTCTGCAAACTGCATGTCATTGGAGAGAGACTCCTTATTTCTCTATCTCATTTTGCTATTTGATCTGATTAAAATATTTGGTGTATCCATACCTTTAAAGATATGATAGACGGTTCTTCTCTTTATGTTGTTTTTAATTTTAGTCTTTGACTTCTCACTTCTCCTAGGGCGTCAAAGAGTCGGCTTCGAACCTCTCTGCGATGGTCAGCGAGGAGAGTGCCCACAAGGGTTATGTCGGTGTAGTAGGAGGCACACTACGCAATGCTACTCCAGAGTGTTTGTTCAAACCCCTAGCATTGCTGGCAGAGGCAGGAAGCAGTTTGGTGCAAGGCGTCCGGAATGAGGTGGACCCTAATGTGATGAAAGAGGAGGAGGACCGGTGGAAGCAAGCATAGAGGACGGTGGGACGGCAGTCAGTTAAAAATATGTGCTAGGCATAGAGAAAGGTAGAAACAGCTGTTGAGAAATAAGGAACAGTTTCCTGAAAATTGGTGAAAGCAAGATTGGGCGGGCTTGTCATCTGTCCCAAATTTCCTAGAACTGTCCCACATATGGCATCTGGAATTTGAGACGACACTTTAACGTCCGCAACACAAGCCAAATTTTGAACTTTTTTCTGGTGTTTGTAGGCCATTTCTGATTACTTTGGTCAGGTGGTCACCCACTTATATTCGATGCCCTTGGTTTGGTTTTGAAAAAGTTGGCGAGCCTGATACAAAAATGTACCGTCACATATACCTTGGTGGATGCAGACTTTTGAAAAAGTAGAATTGCTAGGTGAAAAAAGATACCCCTCACTTGGTTAGAAATGGGCAGTATAAAATTTGATTTGAATTTTTTAAAGATTACATTTTAGGACGGGGGGGCAAAGCAAACAATAGAGGAAGTGGAATCTTGTCATGGAAACAGAAAAGGTCATTTTTTCTTGTTCTTGGAAATAAAAGTGAGATTGGGGTAATTGTTTTAAGAAGACAACGATTGTAGGATGTACTGTCCTGTCTTCATCTCATCAGGGTGACTCAAGATTGGCTTTGCTTGTTCCTCATTCAGCAGTGTCTGTGTCCTTTCCTTGCACCTGACTATCAAAACTTTAAAACAGTTTTGTAGTAGTGTCTTTTTTTTCTAAAACCCAGAGGTTTTGACATGTAAGATTCATTATTTTTTTTTAAGTTTCCTGATTTGAATGTTGTGTTTTTAAAAAGCATCTAGCACTACTGGGGTTTAATTTTAAGTAAATCCGGAGCTTTTTCATCTTTATTTCATCCTTGTATTGGCTTTTTCCTCAATTTTTTTTTCGCTAAAGGTTCGTCAATTGTAACCATGTATTGTTTTCAACATTTTGTTTGCTGGTCTCACACCTACCTCCAGAACATAATAGTGTACCTCAACAAAATCATTTTGACTTGTGTTTCTGGACAGGGTTTTCATTTGTTTGTTAGATCATACACCCCAAACTGCACAATATTTGACTGGCTCTAAAATTCAGAGACTGAAAAAGATCACTCCAACTATGAAGCAGACCAATGTCATAATATTTTTTAGGATCACTTCTATGAATAAGCAAAGTGGGGCCATATTCATAATCCTTTTCTTTTAATGCAAGATTTTTTTATGAATAATGAATGACACAACTTACTGGAATCTGAATTGTCCATTTCTTTGGTTGTTACGGAAGGCGTAGATTGTGAATTACACATTTTAACCACAATTTTGGATTTTTTCTTTTCTTTTTTTTGTTGTTGTTGTTCTCATCTACATTGTTGGTGGAAGAACGTCACCCCAGTTGTTGTGCTTCTGTGCCATTGAACCTGAAACAGAAAGCCACTAAATGTTTTAGTTTGCTGCTTTTTCGTACATTTTGTTTGCTGCTGTGTGATGACTTACCCACCTATGTTGCAGTTCTACATGGCAAGGACTGCTCCTAAAACAGCTGAATGTGTTTACAGGAGAAAGAAATGTTTCTCTCAACTTGTACTCCTTGCATGGATGCCATGCATTGTTCTCTTCTTTACTTTGTTCGAAGGTTTCATGCTGAATACCTGTGGTTGAACTCTCGCAAAAGGCATTTCACTGTTACCCAGTATAGAAGTTGTTTTATCAAGTATCTCTTTTTGTTTATAGTTAGCTTTTTAAATTTATTTTTTAATATATTTTTTGTTTAATTTGATCAGAGATCAGTCAGTCAACCGACTTTACAGGGTTCTGTTAAGCTGATTTTGTTGTATCTGTGTATAATGGTAACTGAGTCTACAGATACATTTTCCTCAGCCCTTTTTTGTTTGGTACATGCTTCACTTGACTCTACTAGTCATTTTGTGGGTTCACTTCATGGTGGTGAAACTAAAAAATGACATTTTATTTGTGTGATTTTCATTATTTTTTTTGAAGAATGCAAGTGCCTTGAAATTACATGGTTGCACCAACGCCCTATTTTCAAAAAAAGATTAACTCTTTTTTTCACTTTTTTTTTTAAAGATGTTGAAATATTCTTCAGTATTCGTTTCTTCTATGATGTGGTGGTCCACCTAAAAAGAAAGTTATGCAATGTACTATAGCCAGGAAAAATGTAATTCAGGTTCAGATAGGTATTTATGCTAGTTATTTCCTTCAAAAGTTGGATTCAAGACGGAGCATAATTTTAATCCGAATTCCGCAAAAGGGCTATTAAGATTATTTTACCCTTCTAACAATGTTCACATCATGCTGAATTCTGAGCTATTATCAGCGACTTCTGGCTCTCGCAGACTTGGATTATGTTTTGAATTTTTCTTACTATATGTCATCTGTTATAAAACCAGTAGATTTCTCAAAAGATATTCAGACTATTGGAATGAGTGTAATTCTGTTAAAACAATCCTAAACGTTTCTCTGACCTATTTGATAAGGGTATGTGTGTGCAATGTGTTCAGATGACGATGGGATCTAGCAAAATTATGTACTGCCCATTGTACTTAAACACCTTGAGTATGCAGTAGTCACTCTTTAGATAAACTAAATTTTTTTTAAATGGTGAACTGGTACTTGTTGCAGTTATAGATATCAATGTTGTCAGGAACTAACCTGTTTGATGTTGAAAAAAAAAAAGTGTACAGTGTAGTTTTATAGAGCAGAGTTTTGTATACATGGTATTAGAGTTTTCTCTGGAAAGAGAGGACATGAACAGCTGTTCAACGTTAATGAGCTGTAGAAGTAAAAGGGACAGAAGTAGTCTTTTCTTTTTCACAGTTGGCTTCTTTGTTACAACTACAAATATCATTCATGCTGCAAAAACAAACTCAGTCGCTGATCGCCATAGTATTTTGTTTTTAAAGATTGAAAACTTTTTAATTTTTTCTTTTCGGTGATGAAGTGTCACACCCTCTTATGTGACTGTGGATGCCCTTGCCGATTTCCACCTCCCTGTACATTTGTGAGTCATCATGGTGAAAGCAGGCGCTGGTCGAAATAGTGCAATTTTTTTTTTAAGGCATTTTTCTGCCAGTTTGGCAATTTTTATCAATTTTTTTTTTCCGCTCAGCACCTTTTATGTCCATATAATAACACATTTTCTGCAAATTTTACGAAATACTTTTATTAAAAGCACAAAATATGTGATTTTTAAAAAGTTTTCAAGGACTCTCAAGCTATTGAAACTACCAAAGTTTGGCAGCCATTTCCTCGCCAATTTTCGCACTGAAACCAGGCGACCCCAACTCCTTCAATTGCAAACATGTTGACTTTTATTCAATATAGATGGGTATTTTTTTTCCGGTGAAAGCAAGGCAAATGAATAAGCTATTAAATGATACTAATAAGTCCACATGTCCAAAAATTGACAAACGGCTGATTCCACCACGTCATGACACATTTGTCTGTGTACGTGATGTCAAGCCCAGGACATTGCAGTCTAGGAAGAATGCAGCAGGAATACCTTTACTGTGAGAATCGAGTAGGTGTTGAGGGAAAACTGTTTTCTTTTTTTGCTATTCACAGTTTTCAGGAATTGTTTCTGTCACCTAATGCTTTGAGGCTTTTTCATGTATGGGCTTGTGGATTGAGATATTGACACTGAAATATACGCTCTTGGTATTAAATGTAACTGACTAAAATTTTACCTGTAATGTGTGAATAGTGTGAACCTCATGTCAAAATAATGTAATGTCATGTAATATATGAACTCGTCATGAGTTTTGTGAGTTAAACCACACTGAATGTGAGTCAGAGAACTCTTTCTGTGAGAAAAAATGTTTGCAGTCAGCATTGCTAGTTGTAAGGATGGTCATAGCACCTTCTGGCAATGGAGTTGTGGAATGTGGTATGGGTTGTGGTCCTAGCGCATCCATGTACAGTATACAATATTAATGCTTTTGTTCTTTGGTTTATAAAAATGTGGCAGTTTTGCCTGTTTTCACTCGTATATACAGCTTAATCGTCCTGTCCCTTGCCCGAAATTCTGAAAACTGGGAAAGTTCAGAAAACTACTGCCATGAATTTTGGCTGCTCACGGCTCTGTCATATCGTCCATACTTGTCGAGACACCATGAAACAGCTAGATTAACAAGTTTCCTGTTAAGAGATTGTACTTGTAGTAGGTTGATGTGTGCCATAATATATGCTGGGGATTTTGTTTGTGTAGGCTTTGGTTGTGGATTCCGCTCTGTGTGATTGTACAGACAACAGTAACTCTTGGCACAGCCAGACAGAACAATGAAGGCTGTTTTGTAGAAGCTAAGACTTAGTGAGAAGAAAAGAAATCAAAGAGAGAGAAGATATCAAATGTTTGAATTCAGGGTTTCAATCTTACTACAATGAAGTCTGATGTGTAGAAGCTTTGTAAGACTGACAATGAAGAGATCAGGGAGAGAGATATCAGAAAAAATTTCTCATACACTTAAGGCTTGGTACTGTTAGTGTTCGTAGTGTGCTGATATGTCTGTCAAAGTAGATCGTAATAGTCTTCAGAAAAGTGCAGCTGTTGTATTTAATCTTTAATATATGCAGTGAATATTTTTTTTCAGTAGTTTATTAAGCCTATGATCAAACACTTGTTGAAGAAATACTGAGATGAGTGGTTTTTATTAGTTGAAAGGGCAGGGTACAGTATGCGAAAGGCCTGAAAGAAGGGTAGGGGTGTGAAAGAATAAAACCTGTAGGAATAAAGATATTAGTGACAGTATCTAGCTTTTTTATGTTGTGTGGTGAAAGGTGTAGTAATTTGATTCATTGTTGTAAATGCTAACATTTAACTTTTTTGAATGAGCAATTAAAGATAAAATGCTTATAAGTCCAGTGTAGTCTGCTTAAACCAAAATCTGCGGGCCAGTCGGATTTTCTTCAATTAAGTTGGGCTCTCCGATAAGAGAGGATGCTCATATAGAAGAAAATAATAGGGAATTTTCTTTTCTTTCTGTTTACAGATGTTTTTGGTTTAGCCATATTTGATTTAAGCGGACTCCATTGTACAGCAGTAATATTACAGTATGTCAATGTTGTTATTCGGTGAATGATCTAATGCGCTTTTTTTGTTGTTGGTTAAACTACACTTTTTGTCGTTTTATCAATGCAATAATGAAATACAATGATATACAGATGATATGCCTTTTCATTTCTCATTGTACAAATGAAATGATGGAAGATGCTTTCATGATACCAATGTATGCTGGTCATTGCCCATTGTGTACAAACTGCCATCTCAGTGCTACCTTCCAGCTCATGGAAGGTTTTGGAGCATGTAGCAGAGGTTGAGATTTTTTTTCTTTCATTTCGTTATGTACCCTACCTGTTTAAACCGTATGGACTTTCAATGATGAGTCTTTTACTACAGTCAGTGTGATTGACAAGCTAATCAGTGCTTCAGATTTAGTGCTTCTTGATACATGCGTTGTGGTGTGTTACAAAAGTGTGTTTGTGCTGTGTGTACATTGTGTGGTTCATGTGCTGTTGGTGTGTAATTATGGGCCATTCTCTTCTCATCTCTTTTGTTTTATTTTTCATTATTTTATTCAGACATGATCTTTCCTTATTGTGCTATGTTGAACTCAGAATTTGATGGCTCCATAATCAAATGCCAGGACTGGTATTTGTGAACATCTAAAAGAATATTTTCCAATTTCAAAGTTGAGCTAGCTCTCATGGGAAAAGCACATCTTTGAAAGAAATATTTCACAGTAAAAGATCATTTGCTATCCTGACAATCATCCTTTTAAACTCAGTTTTAAAGAATTGTTTCAGCATTATCACAGATGATGAGTGCCAGTTTTTATTTTTTATTGAGCAACATGGGTTTATGCCATTAAGAACTTACTCATCTAAAGGTTTACTGAATGTACAGGATGACCACGAAAAAAGTTTGTCTAAAAGGAAACTCATTAAACCATTATGCATTAAGTTATAAGCATCAAAGTTGGCTGAAATGTAGAACATTGTCTAAATTTATTAGGTAATAATTACCACAAAATATAACAGCTACAAAGTTATAAGGTATATTCCAAATGCCTCCTATTTCGAGTCAGGCTGAGGGAAATTGGCAGTCACAATTGACTCTGCATGAGGGAGATCTCGCTCGTACCCTCCATAATGGCCTTTTGCCTGGAATTTTGGTTGAAACTTCATGTTTGCTACGGATGTTGATCCCATATGCTGGAGCAAATAAGAGATTTTGTTCAGTGAAAAAAAATTCATAGCAACAGCATGCTGTATAGGAATGAATTACTTTATAATTTTGCCACTGTGCAACAGCCATGGAAATAAATACACAACATACTCCAGATGGGGGTGCTGGCTTTTCTTCCATTATGGTGACAATTGTGTTGTAAACAAGAATGTTATTTACATTTCTTTGGGCAAACTTTTTTCTGGTCAGCTGGTACATGCTTCTTTGTTGAACCTGTGCACAGTAAGTAGGGCTTTGACAGTCCGCTGTACCACCTCCTACAACAGTTTGTACGGAGGACCTAGTTGATATTTCTGAGCAGAAGCCTCTATTTCTTTTATGTGGGAGAAACCCTTTCTCACCTTGAGGCAGATATTTTAATTCTTTTGGGCTGTACTTTGGTGTAAGATAATGTATAAGTGTGTGGTAATATTTTAATGTAGAGACAAAAACTACACAGTGCAGCTAATTCGACGATATGATATTTCAATGTGTTAAACAGAACAGGCCAAACAGTCTTTATGTACTTGGGTTCCCTGTGGTTGCTACAGTAATCGACAGGGGAATTCCAAGCTGAAGGGATGCAGGCACATCTTAAGATCACAAAGGCAAAACAATCCATGGGGTGGAAGAGAGATCATAGAGTGAATTGCAGGGGCTATCATGTGTTTTTTCTCCCTCTACCCTATCAGGCAATTATTGTCATTATCTCTCCTTTTCATTGCAATGTTACCCTCCAGCTAAACCTTTAATTGTTGGCACTTATAATATGATCTATTTATAATGCAAGTGTGGTAAAACTTAATCAAATTAAGCAAAACCTAAAAAGGAGTAGAGAGGAGCAGAGAAAGAGATGGAAGGTTCAAGATCCCAGAATGTAAAGGCCTGGAACTGAAAGAGTCTACGTTCTGAGAGGAATTAACGGAGCTGGTTGTCAAGTGATCTATGGTGCGCCCCCCCCCCCCCCCCCCCCAACCAAATGACTATTATTGTGACTAAGTGCTTCTGTTAGCATAAACTTAAACCCCTTGCCTTATTTCTCTCCTCGTCTGACCGTACCTGCCTCCATGACCACAGGATCCTGGGCTGGGACAAGCTGATCATGTACGCCGCCAACGAGTGGCTCAACGACATCCGCAGCAATCAAATCCACAGTATCCTCCGCGGTGTCGGCAGCTTCTCCATCGTGTGTCAGATCAGTGAGTCACTCATACCTCCTTCTCGGTTGTTTTCTCTTTCTCTGTCTGTCTGTCTGTCTGTCTGTCTTTCGGTCGGTCGGTCGGTCTGTCGGTTGGTCTGTCTGTCTCTCTCTCTCTGTGGGTGGTTGACGGGTGCTCTGGTTACTCTCTTGTAACATCTCTAATTTTCTGGCGCTCATATGACCTTATGCAGTTGCTAGCACCATAAAACCTCTGCTAAAACAAACATCTCTCTCTCTGTCTGCCATTCTCTCTCTCTTTCTCTGTCTCTCTCTTTCTGCCTCTCTCTCTCTCTCTCTCTCTCTATCCCACTCTGTGTCTGTCTCTGTTTCTATCTCTTTTCATGTCTCCCCATCCCATGATGTATTGGGGGGGGGGGGGTGGCATCAAATTATTACTGGACGTATGTGACTTCTTCTTAAAAATAGCTTTTCCCTGATGCGGTGTGTGAAATGTTCTTAAGCAAATTTATCTGAATATATTTGTTCCCTTTAAAGCTCACAAAGATGGCTATATCTGTTTCAGTTTTTTCCTCTGTCTGTTTTACTAATTTTTACAATATTTTCTCTTCCATCCCTTGTTTGTGTTAACTTGACTTACATATTGTGTTCAGACATTTTGTTGCAGTTACAGCATGACAAGACTTACTTTCTTTATGTATGTACATGAAGTCTTTTTAGAAGCAGGCACACCATTGCCTTAAAATTGTCTCACATTTCTATCAGTTTCAGTATCAATAATGATATATCCTCAAGATAATGAACAGCGAACATTTTTCTTTCCCTGCTCAACAGTCCAAGGTATGATGGATCTGATCCGATTGCCCATCCAGCAGTACCAGAAGGACAGACGGATCATCCGAGGGTTGCAACGAGGAGCTAACTCATTCACCCTCAACACAGTCATGGCTATTCTAGAACTGACAAACAAAGTTGTGGGCTCTATACAGGTAGGGAGAAACCTGTGTTGCTTAATCAATGAATCCAAGGTTTCAAATTATTGTGATTTGAATTATCCTGACAAGAACCAACTTGTGTCCTCACTCATATGAACTTATGTAGTTTCTAACACTGTTAAACTCATACCAAACTAGATCACAGTGGAAAAGTTTATATTAGACCACTGTCACATATTTCCTCCCCAAAAGAAGTTGGTATGTCTACTAATTTAGACTGGGTATGAGTAAGGAAAAATCTAGTGAATTTATTTTCTTAACCCAATGTGCGACAAGCCCAAATTTATTTCAAGCCGGAGTGTTGCATGTGTGCAGTGTACACTTTATAGGTTGATTATTCATTACTGATTACTCCTTGTTTTATCGTTGCCCTTATTACAGCGTTTAGTCAGAGAGATGGAACAGATTTTAGTGCAGGGTTTTCTTTGAATTGAAATGTATTAAACATAAATTTGTGTTCAAGAGAGGGGAAATAATTACCATAAATCAAAGCAGAGATCATAGAAAAATATAACATTAAATCCGATTTTAATTTATTGAGAGGTTGAACAGTTTCCGTTTCTGTTTTGATTTGATTACGTCTTGTTATATCAGTGCTCCTTTCTTCAACTCAAACATCGTGGTAGCTTTTGAATACTCTTTGTGTAATGAGCTTCTGCTTTTTTAAAATGTTGCCAGTATATTGATCTCTGTCTGACGAGTTGGTGAGTGCCACTAGTGGGTCCTACTTCTTATCTTAACCTTTTGCTGTTTCTGTCCGTCTGTTTCACTTTCTCCCTGCTTTAAACATCTGTTAAGGGGTCAATGTACTCGTACTTCTGGTTATTCAAACTATTATTCTAGCTAAAAGTTGCCCCTATCGTGCAGGTTCTCTGAAAACTAGAAATTAATCCTCACAGACAAATATCAGTGGGTGGTTGGCGGGTGCTCTGGTGTGGTTTGCTTCTTCTTTCCTATGAGACATCTATCGTCCTTATCTCCCCTTCTTCTTTTTTATGTTTGTTACT
>NW_004797657.1:436996-443469 GCF_000002075.1 Aplysia californica
CCCCCCAATCCATAACAATAGGATAAATCTGAAATAGTCTGTAAACAGAAACCTTTTATATTACAAAGATATACACTCTACTCTTTAAGAATTTATCATGTGTAACATTTCAGAGGCAGTAAATCATTTTAAGATTAGTAGCTGTTCACTCTATAAACTAGTTAATGTGCATTTGTATTAAAATGACATCTATAAAAATTTCATTTACCAACATATGTGTAGTGCGTTTTTTGTGCCCTGTAGGTCTTACCAGATAGAAGAATTCTGGGGTTGGCCCATAAATATTGGACTCACTTTTTATGATGCACCTGTTGTCATGTATATGAAATGCAGACTGATTTTTCACCAAACTCGGTATGTGAATGTCACTGGCAGACTAAATGTGTCCCCACCTTTGTATTCATGTCCTGGCAGGTCAAGTGACACTATCATCATAAACTCCATGCTTAATGAAATGATACTCCCCTTGATCTATCAATTTTGCTACAGCTATCCGTTGTTTTAAAATATTTTCTTTTGTGTGTTGTATTTGCATCGACAGATCTTCCTTAATGTTTCCCTTTTTCTTTCGTCGATTTGATTTGTGTGTTGCTATACTTTGTCTGCAGCATTATCCTCTTAAGTATTCTGGGGCGGGGTAGGAGCCATACCCATTAGTCTTTAGATTTTGTATACTGATCAGTGATAGTGTACGTAATGTTTTCTGCTTTCTACCTTTGCTGTAGTAAAAGAATCACAGACCACTTGATTTCTCTTCATTCTAAAGCTGTGGCTCTTGTTACTAACTTATAACTTCATTATGAAATGATAAGTAAGGAAATTTGATGTCTCTTTGTTTATTGCACAGAAATCCTTATGGATTATCAGTATGTATTAGGTGCCTTAAAGAAAATGTGCTTATGCCTTTGGAAGGTTGTTTTGAAAAAGAATCAAATCATTGTAGTAGTGCAGAAGTGTCTTTTTTAACACTTTCCACCCATGCAGTGTGCAGAGCACACAACACTTATCCCCACGGACCAGGGTACAGATGCGGTGCACGCTATATCACGGCATTCCGTGGGGGCAAAGTGTGAAAGAGGCATAACAAGGTGCTCCTCATTGTATGTGGGGATTTCTTTTGGTAGAATGGAAATCAGGGAGCAGGTGAAACTTCCTGCACTTTATTAATATTTGAGAATGGTAGGTGGGATAATGGTGAACTTTAATGTAAGACTCTTACTAAGAGTTCGGTAAATGTATAGACTAATGTTCTGTTCTCAATTTTTTTTCTCCCTTTTTTGCAGTGTAGGGTCTATACTCAAAGACAATGAGACAATGAACTCATAGGATTGATTTAATTGGCTGTTTTGTGAGATGCAGGGCCCTAGTTCCAGTTTATGCCAGGTTAGAGCAAGCCTGGTTTATTGTAAATTCAACTATTCCACCCTCCCCCCCACTCCCCCGTAGCCCACATATGTTGGCGTATGTAGCTGTTCTTTGAGTACTCGACTAAGGAACAAACAATCTAGTTAAATGAAGTCAGTGGTCAATCATAATTTGTTCTGGTCAATGTAAAAACTCAACTTTATGTGTCTCGAAGTTAGTATTGGTGTTCTGTCCATTACTTCATTAGTGACTTTTTGGTTCCTTGCTTTTGTTTTGTACGTTTTTCTCATAATTTTTGTACTCGGTTGGCTTCCCAACGTTATGCTTCCTCTTTGTTGTCTCCACTCTATTTCCACCACTGGAAATAATGTCTTCAATAATGGGAGTAGTTTACTGTGCAGATTTCGCCTCATTGATGAGGTACAATTGTGGTACATCTTTGTATATTTAATATTAATAGCTTGTAAAGATATTGATTCTATTGAAAAAGGTCTTGAAATATTTCTTTAAAAACAAAACAAAAAAATTTACATAGTTACAGACTGGCTATTGTGGCATGAGTCTATAAAATTTGAAGACACATGAAAAGTTTGCTCTATGGTGTGGTGATTTTTTCAGAGTTTTTTTTTAGAGTGTGTGGTTTTGGTGGGATTTTTTCCGAGTCTTTTTTTGTGTATTTCTTTGCATGTGCATGTGTGAGTGTGCAATTTTCATGAGTGTTGTGCCATGTAATCGACATTACTGGAGAAAGTTTGTTTGCTTATGTCACTTAATCGAAGACATTTTGTAGACTGGTTGCGATGGATACTGTATAGTTTTTGTACACTTTTCTACTTCATGTCCTAAAGAACCGTATGTTTTCAAAGCATTGTACAGTGGTAGAGGTGACTGACATTTCTGGCAGCTGTTTTTTGACAAGTTGAAAGAAAGACAAATCTGGCTAAATAGAGAAAATGTCTGAAGTCTGAGAGAAGTGGAGAGTGTCTGAAGTGTTCAAATATGAAAGACGTTTCCTTGTGCATCAAAGCTCATGAGTCACTGTGATTTTTTGCAGTTTGTATTTTTCATTTTTGGTTGGATTTATTTTGAAGAAGACACCACAGCAGGGAGGGGGTAATATTGTGGTCCGTTCCTTTTCCATGGTTATATTTTGCACAACTGTAATCATTTTGACGGGCTTAAATGCAAATCCTCATTTTAAAAAGTCAGTTTCTGTCTCATGAAATACTTTTTTTTCTCCTCAACAGAACAACTTTCGTCAGGCATTCATCCATATATAACTCACCTCAGTATCATTTACAACTGTCGCTTTTTCATATGCATATTATGATCAATTTAGTAATATATACATGTATATTATATTGTGAAATGTTCATCGAGTCTGAAAAATATTCACTGGATGTCTATTTTTCATATTTGTTCATTTGCAGTAATAAAATTTGCTTCTTCACTTTTGAGTGTTGTTTTCTTTCCCCCAGAAACCGTAGATTCATATCTTTTTTTTTATATAGTAGAGGGTTTTATGGCGCTCGCAACTGCATAAGGTCATATGAGCGCCAAGGGGTGGGTGTCAACAGAGAAGTCTTTACAGGGAATCAGACTTAGACTGCTCACCTCTCTAGCTTCAACAGCACAAGGTCTGCTTCGACTATCAAGGCACCCCGGAAATAGCAGGTCACAAGAGAGTGACAGACATACAAAAGAAGTAGAGGAAAATGACAAGTAAGGATCAGGAAAGAAAAAGCAGCAGTTCCCTGTTGTAGATCAGGCACAGTTATGAGCGTTCAGCCCATTTACAATTCTACTAAGCTTGAACGAGAAATGCCTCCCCTTTGGGAATGGCCTAAAGACACTACAGTCAGTGGCAATGCCCCGGGGGGGGGGGGGTATCAATATATTTTTTTTTAAAAAGAAAAACATTGCTGTGAGAATGGGGCAATAGCTCAATGTGTATCATCTTTGAAGTCATCTGTCCTTCTTTTGTGAATGGCAATGCAAAAAAACAACAACATGCATAATATTTCTTTGGAAAGCGCTGGCGTTAAAATTCAGAATGCCCAGAAATTTCATAAGCTGGTTGTGATAGTTTTTAGACACAGTTGAGTGCAGAACACTTATCCTTTCCTTGCACACTCTGTAGACTGGTATTTCTGGTATTGGTGTACTTGGAATGAACATCATGCGCCAAGCCCTGTCGCAGAGAGCAGGAAATCTTTTATGAGGCTTCTTGATTTAAAAATACTGAAGTCAAGAGAGAAGCCTGGAAGTTGTGCACATCCACGAGTGGAAGTTAAAGCTTTTAAGTGTTCAAAATGTGGCAAACTCTTCTCTGCCACAATTGGTCTCTTGGCCATAGCAGAAGTCACAAGCCATCTTAACACTTTTTTTTTTTTTTTTTTTTTTTGGTCCCTTGCCCATTTCTAGGATATTGACGCCATCTGATTAGTAGAAAAATGTGCGTATGAGAGTGCCCAATAATGTATAACGTACAAATTTGTTATGACATATAACTGTTACATATAGATGTTTAAGATAATTATAGATGTTTGTGAAGGATCTGAGAGCAATGATGACCTTAGAAATGACGGTGATGGTGGTGGTAAGTGATGATGTGGGATGGTGCTTACGTTTATAATTATAAGAAAACATGCTTCTGTTATTTGATTGTTGTTGTTTAAAAAAAAAAATAATGTTAGCGTTAGTCCTATCTTCCTCTGCTCTGATGAGTCACGAGGGATGTGGGCACCCGCTATCCCGTTCCCTACTGGAACCATCTTTAATGTCACCGTGAAGTTCCGACCTTGTTAGTATTAGCCTATTCTAGCGGACCAAGACAAGTGAAGAGAGGACCTTAGTAGGTAGCTAGTACAGTGGTAGAGATTATTTTGGGGGTTTCGTAAGGGGTTTGCAGGCAGCAATTCACAATTGGGTTAAAGACTTTATACTTATTTCTATATAAAGTTGCGGAGATTCCGACAGGGATCCTGTGTCGGAATCTCCGCCATCTTAACACTTATTCCTTCTATTTTGCAGAAGAAATGTTTATACAATATCCTCTGCAACAAAGTGCATGCAGTCTAAATTGTCTCAGACGGGCCACCCGTTGTCGAGGAGAAAAGTGGTTGTCTTAGTAGACAAATGGATGTCTTACAGTGTCATTATACTGTATGAGAGGCGCAAAAGGGGGGGGGGGGGGGAGAAGAGGTTGTTTTGTTCAGATGACTGTCTTATACTGATGGCCGTTTGACTGTATTATCATTTTATGTATTTAAAAAAAAATTAGAGTTTTACGGCGCTCGCAACTGCATAAGGTCATACGAGCGCGCGGGACACATTAAAATTTTTCAGTTGGTAGGAAGTTTTGAATTTTGCCCGGATGGCGGCCGAAGCCTACTCTTATCGATTTTAGACCTCCAATGGATCTTAAACGTGCACACGGGCTCTCCGAGATTTTTCACCCTTGCCCGAGAAGGCTAGGTGTAGATCTTTCCTACCAGAAGATCAGGGGTGTGGCTGAAAGACAGCAGTAAGAAGGAGCCAGGTAGTAGCAGTAGAAAGGCCGCAGAAAGAGTCGGGAGCCCAGAGGAGGGGGCAAAGGAGGTGAGGGGGTGGGGGCAGAAAGAGGAGACGAAAGCAGACGACAGAACATTGCTAGAGAGCAGGAAAGGAGATGAAAGTGAAAGGAGACAATTCTTAGAGAAGGAAAATTTTCGGTCTCTACCCGGATTCGAATTCGGGACCTTTGAATGAGAGGCCAACACCTGAACCTCTAGGCCTCGAGAGCCCCCATTTTATCTATGACCGAATCCTGTTGTCTGGGGCAAAGGTTCTGTCGTCATTGGCGTCTTCAGCTTTATCCTTACCCGAAACTTGCAACAACAACAGCAACAAAATACTACTTGTGTTAGGACAGTATAAATAAAAATCATTGATGATTAACTGTGAAAATTACATACAGACTTCAAAATAAGTTAAAGACCACTTTCAAACACTCTGAGCGGTCTTCTTGGGTCCACCTGCACGTGGGCGTTCTTGGACTGATTCAGTGGCTTGATTGCGCTGCCTAAGGCGGACAATGACAGAGTGTGACACTGCAAGCCTTCTCGCAACTTCTTCGGCTCCAACTCCATCTTGTAGTGTGCCATAACCCTGGCACGATCAAAGTCTCTCAGCTTTCGTCTTGGTGGCATGTTGATGCGATTCTGGATTTTGCGGAAAGTTTGTCTTATATTGCCACCAAAGTGAGCACAGTTCGAGATCTATTCGTCCGTTTATCACGTGCACCAGCAATTTTTACTGACGAATATCCGTGGTGTCGCACACAAGTCGATAAAACCCCCCAGCAAATTTGGCTAAAATTCCCCGAGGATTTCCGTGCTGCACGAGGTGGTTTTGCCCCTTCAGGAAGCTTTGCAGTACGCATTGTTAACCCATTAACAGTTTCAGAGCAAACAAATTTGAAACATTCCTTGCTGTCTTTTTTTTTTCGGATAAAAAAAACCCAGGGCTGTCTGTCAAGGTGGTCCTTAACTTATGTTGAAGTCCTTATGTCTGCCTGGAAGGCGAGGAGCATTACGATTGAGAAAATCCCCCATGGAAAAACAAACAAACAAAAACCCCCACGAAAGAACGAGTAGCAAATACACATTGTTTTTATTCATTACAACGTAGCCTTATCACAACACGTTCATTCAGTACATCGTATCAGTAAGATACAAGAGCAGTAATGATTAAAAAAACAAAACTTTCTAGCACTTGTTGTTTTGTTGTGCTGGACATGAGTGGACACTGGTCAGCGGGTTCACCACTGATGGTCCTCCGGCCAGCCCAGCTGTTTGTGCATGAAAGACAAGCCGGCTGACCTGGTCCAGCGGTAGGTGGGCATCACGGGGCTGTTCCCGACCTTCCAGCCGTACTCGCCGTACGACGTCTCCGGGAGACACCTGGAGGAGAGAAGAGAAACTGTTGTCCAAGACGGCTACACCATTGTCGAGAACAAGAAAAGCTGTTGTCTTAGTCTTAGACAGCTGGATTTCTTGGACAGTGCCATTACAATTTGAAATACGGTACGGTACACGGAAAGGGAGTGTGTGTGTGTGTGGGGGGGG
>NW_004797657.1:443820-445311 GCF_000002075.1 Aplysia californica
CCAAAAAAAAAAACCCAACCCAAAACAACCCAACAAAAAACAATAAAGAAAATTTATTGATCTCCTGCGCTGCTTTCACTCTCACGCACCACACAGTCTCGCTCGTTTCTTGACTTGCGGTTTTGTTTTACTTCGGGTTATTTCTTCTTCTTTTTTTCGATTCCCGTGTGGGTAATATTATTTACTATCCAGCGTCTCGGTCTTTCTGCTGGGATGATGAATCTCTTTCAGCGCGGGTCGTCCATGACAGGCAGGGTCGAAGTCCGCCTCCTAAACGATCTAAATAACAGTGTGTCGATTGGCGGCGTAAAACACCTTCATGTACTTTTTACAAACCCACAAGCGTAAGTCTGTCCCCGTTGTTTTATGCACCCCGCACAATTTAGCAAAATTTGATAAATTTTTGCATAATTTCTTATTATTTTCCTTTATCATTCTTTGTTAAAATTAACGGAATCGCATAATTTCACATTTTTGGGCTCATTTTGCATATTTTCATAATTTTTCTTGCACAAAACGACGGGACAGGTAGGTCAAGAGAATCTTATTAGTATCCTAAGTCACAGTTAATCACATGAACCAATTTGGCGTAGTGATGACTTTCGAAGGAATACAATCCTGTATTCTACTACTACTACAATACGAAGCGTGTGCCTCTCCCAGGAAGTGCGAGTCCAAGAGAGAATGACTAAAGAGTTACTATTCCCCCTTTGTGCCCCCGCGATTAGAAACGCCTAAACAGCGTTGTAAAACGTTAACTTTTAGCCTTTCAGCTCTACCTAACATCCTCTGGCTGAGGTTCATACGGCAGGAAGTCATCAACGACCGTTATTCCGTGATTCGGAAGTTGTTGCTCAGTACCTCCCTCCTCCAGCTTCCGGTACATCTGTCGGAATCAAAACACGCAGAAGTCATGACGTTGCAGGCAGCCTCCATTTTTACGTGCAGGGAGGTGCAATAGAAGACAGTTCTATTTGAATTTGAGAGAGAGGGGGAAGGAGAAAGAGAGGGAGCCGAAGAAAAAAAGAAAAGACAGACAGAGAGACAGAGAGAGCTAGAGAGAGAGCCAGAGAGAGAGAGCTAGAGAGAGAGAGCTAGAGATAGAGAGAGAGAGAGAGAGAGAGAGAGAGAGAGAGAGAGAGAGAGAGAGAGAGAGAGAAAGAAGAAGGAGAGGATTCTGAACATCTGTGATAAATCCTGTTGTCCCAGTTATAATTTATGAAGAGCCATTGTGACAACACCCATATCATCTCACTGGGAACAGACCGGGACAGAAGCAACACGTCCAAAGACAAGCAGGAGGAGTAGGCAGACCTTACCAGAGCAGAACCGACTGAACCATCTGAGTGCTTGTCAACCTTTTTTAAGCCAGCGTCCACTTTTGCCACCTTTAAGAGTCTGAAATTTTCGCACCGCCCACTGTCATGTTCATACTTCCGACTGAGGCATTAAATAATAATACCTTCTGTCACTTCGCGGGTGATGGACACA
>NW_004797657.1:448877-451559 GCF_000002075.1 Aplysia californica
GCACACACACACACACACACACACACACACACACACAAGCAAATGCACATACAGCATGCACACTCACACCCTCCCACCTCTCAACCAATCACCCAGACACTCACAGACTCATAGAGTCCTGTGGCACTTTCTCTCCACCTGTATTCATCTCATTCACCCAGCACGAGAGACGAGAGAGAGGGGCGGTGCCGTCGCTTTCCCAGACGTGGAAAGAAGTACAGAGAGCAAAAAATGAGCAAACATTTAACAACAGAGTTTTCACTTTTGTCTGCCCGTAGTTATTGTTTGTTTTGTTCTAGTAAGGTTTTTACGACGCTCACAACTGCATAAGGTCATATGAGCACCAAGGGTGGATGTCAACAAATAAGTCCAAAGTCTGTTCACCTCTACTATAGCCTCAACAGTATAACATCTGCTTCGGCTATTAATTAAGGCACCCCGGAAATTAAAGTTCAAAAGAGAGTGACAAACATTCAAAAGAAGTAGAGGGGAAATGACGATAGTAAGGATGAGGAAAGAAAAAGCAGCAGTTCCCCCTATGTTGTTCCGGCAATGCATGATCATGACCTTGATGAATCAGCCCATTTACAATTCTACTGCGCGTAAGAACATGTTAATATTTTCCCTTTGGGAATGGCCTAAGGACACTTTAATCAGTGGTGCAGAGACTTTTAGACCAGTAAGCAAACACCAAAGAAGATTTGTTTATTTCCCGGGGTTTGTTTTTTTCTCTTTTTTTCCCGTAGTTAAAACTGGAAACAAACAAATCGCTGTGTTTAATCTGCTTAGGTGTTTGCGTACTGGCCTATACGTTGGATGGACAACGGAGTATAAAAGTCGCTGCGCTAATGAAGGCCACGGCAAAATAAGGTTCCGACATGCTCTTTTATCGGCGTCAGTGGTGTAGTTGTTAGGCGTTTGGCTGCCGCATGCAGGAGATCCGAGTTTGATTCTTGGACGGGTAGGAAATTGTTGTCGACTATCTCGGTCTTTCTTCTGGGATGTTGTTTATTTCTCAGCCTGGGTTGTCCCTGACAGGTCGGAAGTCCGTCCCTGAATGTGTCGATGGAGGCGTAAAATACCTTCATGTTTCGTCTTTGAAGTAGAAATAACTAGAACTGACAAACTTGAAGAAGAGTAATGGATTTTGAGATTTGATGTGAGTAGTGTTTGTGATCTCAGAGTATAGTGATAGTTTCTAAACGTGAGCAAAGGGGGCTCTCGTGGCCTAGAGGTTAAGGTGTTGGCCTCTCATTCAAAAGTCCCGGGTTCGGATCCGGGTAGCGACCGAAACATTTTCTTCCCTAAAATTGTCTCCTTTCACCTCCTTTCCTGCTCTCTAGCAATATTCTGTCGTCTGCTTTCCTCTCCTCTTTCTTCCCCAACCCCCACCTCCTTTGCCCCCTCCTCTGGGCTCCTGACTGTTTCTGCAGCCTTTCTACTGCTACTCCTTGGCTCCTTCTTACCGCTGTCTTTCTGCCACACCCCTGATCTTCTGGTAGGAAAGATCTACACCTAGCCTTCTCCGACAAGGGCGAAACATCTCGGAGGGCCCGTGTGCAAGTTGCGCTCGTTAAAGATCCCTTGGTGGTCTAAAATCGAAAAGAGTAGGCTTCGGCCGCCACCCGGGCAAAATTCGAAATTTCCTACCAACTATAAGTATTAGGAGTGTCCCGCGCGCTCATATGACATTAACATCTCGAGTTCTTATGCACAGTAGAATTGTAATTGTAAATGGGCTGATTCATCAACGTCAAGCTCATAACTGTGCCTGAACTGCAACAGAGAACTGCTGCTTTTTCTTTCTTAATCCTTACTATCGTCCTTTTTCCTCTACTTCTTTTGTATGTTTGTCACACTCTTGTGACTTGCTATTTCCTTGTTGCCTTGATAGTCGAAGCAGACCGTGTCCTGTTGAAGCTAGAGAGGTTAGCAGAGTAAATCTGATTCCCTGTAAGGACTTCTCTGTTGACATCCACCCCTTGGCGCTCATATGACCTTATGCAGTTGCGAGCGCAGTAAAACCTCTAAATTATTATTTTTTTTAAGTATGTGTATTGTGCGAGCAGTTTTTCAAGATTTCACTTGGAGAACTTCGGAAATATGAACATAATACGGCTGGATCGATAATAACAACAACAACCCTAGAACATAATACAGAGATCAATAATATTCATTCCCTTTCCATTATCTGCATTAATCAATCCGACAGGCTCAATGCACAGTCTGTCCTTGCTTTCTAATTCTGAGAGCTTCACTGTGGTTCTAGGACTATCCCCCCCCTCTCTCTCTCTCTCTCTCTCTCACTCCCCTTGGTGAGTTCCAGTAACGCGCTCAGCGCTGGGTGTTCTGTGCGCAACATCTTCACTCTTGCTCACTCAAAACAGAGACGCTGTGATAGAATCTGGCAGAGCGCTCGGGAACATCACTACTACACTTTGTCGCACGTGAAAACGTGATTCATTTTTTTTATAGCCCGGGTAAGCTAAAGTAACGATTTTTATCTTCAGTTCTCTGTTCATGGAACTTGTGGTAGTTGGTGCTGGTGCGTATACTTTTTCCTGAGAACGGCACTCATAGATTCGGTTTCAACTTTCCCACAGGTGAGGAATATTGAATGTTTGTTTGTGTGTGTGAGTGTGTGCTTATGTGTATGTACGTGTGTGTGTGTGTGTGTGTGTG
>NW_004797657.1:452104-453212 GCF_000002075.1 Aplysia californica
TGTGTGTGTGTGTGTGTTTAAAGTCCTTACACAGAGCTTACAATTTGATGTTGCTGTTATTGTTGTCAACATTGTTGTTAGTATTACACCTATTGCTAACGCGTTTAGCAAGTGGGTGGTTGGCGAGTGCTCCGGTGTGGTGTACTCCTTCTTTCCTATCACATATATTATCTATCGTTTTGATCTCTCCCCCTTCTTTTGTTGGGGGTGTTTTTTGGGGGGTGTTTTTTTTTAAAACTCTCTTGTAACACCTGTAATCTTCGGCACTTATACAATTGCCTAATTGTGTTGCAAGTGCTGGAAAACGCTTACCTAAACTGACGTTTAGCAAAGCTTTTACATAATTTATATATGCCTCTTTCTAAATGTCATTGACGTCTGCGTGGTTTTGAGAAAAAATTAATAATAATAATGATAACAATAATAATAATAATAATAATAATAATAATAATAATAATAATAATAATAATATAGTAGTAGTAGTATGATAGTATCTGCGCACTTGAGGGACGTAGGCCTACCACTGGGGTGCGTGGTTGAAGGGTGCTCTGACATGATTTGAACAACCCCTTCTTTCCCATCAAACATCCATCGTCCTTATATATTTCTTCTTCTTTTTTCTTTGTATTTTACGCTCTAGTAACTCTCCTTTCCTTCGACATTTGAATGGTCTTTTTGTGTAAAAAGTGACGTAAAACTCTTACTTAAACTAAATCTAAACTAAACTTCCTTTGGGCAGAAATTATTCTGAACTGCCGGATGGGGACGGAATGTTGGGGAACCAGAATTTATAAACCGGTTTCGTTGAAGTGGTCTTTTGAATTCTGAGTTTTTCTGTGGTTGCTGCTGCTGCTGCTGTTGTTTCCACTTTTGAGGGAGTTGATTTTGATTATATGGTTGTTTGTGCTGTAGTTTTTGTTGTTGTTTCTGCTGTTGTTTTTGTTATTGTTGCTGTCGTTGCTGCTGTGGGTTCTTTCTTTCTTTCTTTCTTTCTTTTGTTTCTTTCTTTCTTTCTTTCTTTCTTTCTTTCTTTCTTCTTCTTCTTCTTCTTCTTCTTCATCTTCTTCTTCTTCTTCTTCTTCTTCTTCTCCTTCTCCTCCTCCTCCTC
>NW_004797657.1:453816-455407 GCF_000002075.1 Aplysia californica
ATAATATATTTTATTTATTTATGTTTTGGTAAATGTTTTACGGCGCACACAAACGCATAAGATCATATGAGCGCACGGGACACTTTAAGCATTTTCAGTTGGTAGGAAATTTTAAATTTTACGCGGGTTGCGGACGAAGCCTACTCTTATCGATTTTCGACCACCAAGGGTTCTTTAACGTGCGCAACTTGCTCTCGGGTCCTACGAGATTTTCGCCCTTGTCCGAGAAGGCTAAGTTTAGATCTTTTCTACCATAAGATCAGGGGTGAGGCTGAAAAACAGCAGTAAGAAGGAGCCAAAGAGAAGCAGTGGAAGGGCTGCGGCGCTGAAAGAGTCAGGAGCCCAGAGAAGAGGGCAAAGGAGGTGAGGGGGCGGGGGCAGAAAGGGGAGGCGAAGGCAGACGTCAGAACATTGCTAGAGAGCAGGAAAGGATATAGAAGGAGAAAATTTGGAGAAGAAAATGTTCCGTCGCCATTCGGATTCGAATCCACGACCTATTGAATGAGAGGCGAATCCCTTAACCTCTAGGCCACGAGAGCCCCTGTGTAATGGTAAGGCCGTTTATCATTGAAAGAAAAGGGCGGGAGTTCGGTCCGGAGGTCTTTTTTTTTTCATTAATGACCTCCGCCAATCTGCTCGGATACTGTATTCCAGTCAGCCCGTATGGCCCTGACAGGCAGGGGCGAAGCAGCCGGCTTCCATAGTTACCTTATAATGTCTAAGGGGGCGTAAAATTTACAACCAGTTAATTCCGCCTCCCTGCTCACCGCTCCACCCGGCATACGTTTCTGAAACATAAAACATGGACGAAGTCATTACCGAAAACATGCGCGGAAGTTAAACACAAAATGAGTTACATACCTACATGTAGACAGAGATAGGATACTTTTTACACGGGTAGTCTATACGTGCGCGTACCAACAAAGGCGCACCCATGGTCCCAACATGTACGCAGGAAACAAGCAAGAACTGTGAACAAGTAAATGATGGACAAAAACATGTTACAGAACTTGACTAAAGGGCTCAGGTGCATGATGAGTTGTTTTTTTCATGGCAACAAAGACGATGGGTGAAGGAGATCAGGTTTTGTCTTGTTTTGTTTTGTTTTGTTTGTTTCTTTGTTTGTTTTTTTTTTAGGTAGGTTTCCTTTTTTTTTATACGTGATTTACGGCGCTTGCAACTGCATAAGATCACATGAGCGTACAGGACACATTGCGTATAATCAGTTTGTTAAGAATTAATGTTGAATTTTGCCCGGGTGGCGACTGAAGCCTACTCTTTTCGGTTTTAGTACCACCAAGGGCCCTTGAACATGTGCAACCTGGACACGGGACCTCCGAGATTTCTTGCCCTTATCTGAGAAGGCTAGGCGCTAGAATTTACCTACCCTAAGATCAGTAGTGTGGCTGAAAGACAGAAGTAAGAAGGGCTCAAGGATTAGAAGTTGAAAGGCAGCAGAAGGAGTCGGGAGCCCAGACGATGGTCAAGGGGGGGGGAGACGGCAGAAAATGGATAGAAAGCATGAAAGGGGGTGAAACGAGAAGTTTTAGAGAAGTAAATTTTCCTTTGCTGTCAGGTGCGAACACCGTAG
>NW_004797657.1:457892-459081 GCF_000002075.1 Aplysia californica
CATCATCATCATCATCATCATCATCATCATCATCATCATCATCATCATCATCATCATCATCATCATCATCATCATCATCATCATCATCATCATCATCGCAGTGCCAGATCTGCGACAGACATCGGCGATCATGGTTCTCCATTCATTCCTTTGCTCGGATGCTCTTAAAAAGCTACATTTCCCTGATCTTTCCCTGTTAGTTACCCTTTATTTTGTTTAGGTTTCCTAAGTAGGTTGCTCTGGGTCTACCCCTGCCTCGTTTACCTTCTATTTTGCCAGTGAGAGCAAGATGTTCAAGATGTCTATTCAAGTGTCCCAAAAACTGCATTTGTCGTTTCCTGATTGTTTTTAACAGTGAGCGTCTCACGTGGGCTTCATCAATCACTACCTCATTTGATTTCTTTTCCTTCCTCGATACTCTTAGCAGTCTTTTAAGAAACCACATTTCTGTTTCTTCTATTTTATTTTCACTGTCTTTAATGATTGTCCAGCATTCACAGCCATAAAGAAAGGTTGACCATACATAGCATTTCAGAACTTTCATTTTGGTACTCATTGAGATGTTCCTATTTTTCAGGATTGGGCTCATTTTATTGAAACTAGCCTTAGCCATTGTAATTCTCCGTTTTATTTCTGTGAGACTTTTAGCATCAGATGTTATCATATATCCTAGATATTTAAACTGTTGGACTGTCACATTGTTTTGAAAATCATTTAGGGAAATTGTCGTGACACGGTCTTACAGCTGCACGCAAAGTACAATTTTCCGAAAATGACTCACGAACAAAAGCAACATCTAGATTCAAAACCCCCAAACAGCACTCCAATTCTCCCTTCATTATATTTATTTTCATAGAGCATCTCACTAAATAATCAATACCTTACTTCCGACATTCAGATTTCTACTCGATCTCTCTATCGGCAGATCTTGCTCTAGCATTTTTCTTCTCCCACTTTGTCGTCTGCATAATCTCAAAGGGCTGCTTTTCCCTGGTCGTTACAGAAATAACACACATTTCCCGCCAATGTTAGCCATTATTATGTCGCTCGGTGGAAATCGATATTTGATCGCTGACAGCCGAGTGTTTCTTCACAGGACTTACTTTGAGGATGTTCGCTGTCGTTGGTGTATACGTGCGTGTGTGTGTGTGTGTGTGTGTGTGTGTGTGTGTGTGTGTGTGTGTGTGTG
>NW_004797657.1:459977-462528 GCF_000002075.1 Aplysia californica
AGGATGTTCTATTTATTTATATATTTTAAATTATTTACTTTATTAATTTTTAATTTTTTTTATTTCATTCATTTATTGGATGAGTGGGATGGTTAAAACGAAATAATAAGAGAGCAGTCAAGTAACTGCATAAATGAAATTAAATGCGGGTCTCACAGTTACGATAATGAAACAATTTTACTTAAGTAGGCCACTTTTCTTCGCGCCTTTTCCGAATGGGGTGCTCTCTGGTCGGGTTGTATTCTATTTTATTTGTCTGTTTTGTTTGTTTGGGTTTTGGGTTTTTTATGTTTGGAAGGGGGGAGGCTTGTTTGTCCGTTTACGTGTTGTTGTTTTTCTTCCCTTGTTTTGGGTTGGGTTTTTAAAAATTTGTTTTTTGTTGCTGTTTTTTTTCCTGTTGTTGTTTGGAGGGTTTTTTTAAAATGGAGATATGAGCTATTTGTCCTTTTTCTTTCTTTTTTTTTATTTGGAGGGGGGTTTGTTATCAATTACCCGAGCAAATAATACAGGTAGACCAATTAAGTGAGTGAAACAGCTCTAATGACGCCACTCGCTTTTTTCTTCCTGCATTTTCTTTCTTTTTTTTTCAACAAACGCAAAGAGTGCAAGATTCTGCGCTCGTTATCGACAATTCCTGGCGCGCATAAACGCTAAGTGCTCATGTATGGTTAAACATGTAAGGCTATAATAACGAGCCCAGAGCTCATCTGCGGCTATTGACGTGTAATAGCAATGTTCATGTTGTGTGAACAGACAGTCTGCAATATGCACTCAATGCTATTATACTTCACGCGAACTTCACGTACGCGCAATTTTTATGCTCGCGAGATTCTGGCTTGATGAGGGACCTGTTTGATATACCGCCTGCCTTTGTTCATGTACCAGAAATGAAAAGGTTTGTTTATTGTTGTAGTTCGTGAAGCCAGACAAAGAGAGCAACGACTGACATGTCGAGTCGTGAGACACTTAATGCCAGGTCTGTGCTAGATACAAAGGGCATGTGACTTACCTCTTGTTTTCTACATCAGAAGAAACGTGCTCACCTCTTTTGAGGTACCGGTATTTCATGCTCACATTGTTTTAAGTGTCGGATGACGTAATAAAAAATCCCACAGTATACCTTTTCTAATTGAAGACAGGTGTTCGGGGGACCCACTATGGTTTCCATTGTTCTCTCCCCCCCCCTCTCTCTCTCTCTCTCTCTCTCTCTCTCTCTGTCTCTCTCTCTTTCTATCTCTCTCCCTCTTTCTCTCTCTATCCCCATCTCTGTCTCTGTTCTGTCTTTCTGTCTATCCCTTTGTCTCTGTCTCTCTGTCTCTCTCTCTCTCTCTCTCTCTCTCTCTCTGTCTGTCTGTTTCTCTCCGATAATTCTTGTATCCCGATTAGGTTCTACGTAATCGCTTGCAAATATTATTATGAATGAATTTGATACCCATGTCTAGAGCTTTAAAAAAAATATCGAGTATTCATGTCTAGATGTGAGATTGTATCCTTTTTAGTCTGGATAGGCCCATGCAGATATAACTATAATACAACTTCTCGTACGTAACAATCAAGAGTATTAAAATTTATTTTCAAAGAGAAGGAGAGGAAAAGGGGCATCAGAATAACAGAACGACATAAAGAAACGTGTGCGTACACACAAACACATACACAAACACACTCACTGTATGTGAGATGAGAGTGCAGGTGTGTATGTGTGTGTGTGTGTGTATGTATATATGTGTGTGTGTGTGTGTGTGTGTGTGTGTGTGTGTGTGTGTGTGTGTGTATTTGTGTGTGTGTCTGTCTATCTGTCCATCTACTATCTGTTTATACAATATCTATCTTTCTATCTCCAAGTAGGTGGGTCAGTGGGTGAATGGGTATGCAGTTGTAGACCTATGTATTGATGGACTGAAGGATGGATAGATGGATGGATAAATCTATGTACTGACTGATGAATTACCCCCGTGCTCTTTAGCTCACGCGACCGACTGGCTCCCCTCACTCTGCACGTGCATGATGCGTTGTTTAGCGGAACGCGCTTCATTATAAACACCCGCCACCTCTCTCCACATTCCGAGGGAAACGGGCTAATCAGAGTCAAGGCCGATTGGCGCGCTGCACTGTAAGGTGAGAGAATTATCATGTTTGTTTTGTTGGCAAGTATGGGGTCTACTACCTGGGTTTTTTTCATATTTTAACCTTCATGTCTGTCTGTCTGTCTGCCTGTCTGTCTAATAATAATAATAATAATAATAATAATAATAATAATAATAATAATAATAATATTTCGTCCATCAGAAAATGATGATGATCTCTAAAATTCGAGAAGAAAGAGAAGTCATGTGGTCGCTAGCTATATAGCATGCAAAAGAGAGAAAATAAAATAAATAATAGCAAACAACTAGCAGTGATCAGACACGCCACAACTCGCCAAATCTGTCAATATATCAGAACGCACGTCTGTTTCTCTGTGCATGTGAATATCTAGACATAAGTATAGGAGTAGGGTATTGAGAGAGAGAGAGAGAGAGAGAGAGAGAGAGAGAGAGAGAGAGAGAGAGAG
>NW_004797657.1:464502-466021 GCF_000002075.1 Aplysia californica
GACTCAGGGCATTCTGAAACACAGCCGAAAAGCATGAAAAATGGGCTACATTTCTCTGACTCAGCAATATTGGCATAGGGACTGTTAGCTAAAACTAAGTTTGGCACGTGCTAAACAGATGTCTTAGCTGTGAATATTGCTCACTTACAACCCTTTATAAGCCAGCGTTTTTCTGCCATGTTTCATTACAACACGATGGTCCAACAACACTCGCTGCCTGACGTCAACAGAGGACGAGCCTTTACCTGGCTCCAAGATGGCTCCACGTTCCCAGTTGTTGCACATCGATTTGGGGTGTCTCCATCAGTCATATAGAGGCTGCAAGAACGATGGCGAGTGACCGGAGGGGTCCCGGACAGGCCTCGACCAGGGTCGCCCCGCTTGACCAACAACAGCGTCGACCGGTCCATCGTCAAACAGGCCGTGATGTCACAAACCACCACTGCAAAAGGCATCAGGAACCAACTACGGGTGACAGACAATGTCCACGAGAGCGAGGAGACGGTAAGGAACCGTATCCGTAGAGCCAGGTTAGCTTCTTGTGTCCCTGCCAGGCGCCCAAGGCACACGCCGCCCAACAAAGCAGCTCGCCAGGCGTGGCCTGCTCGCCAATAACAGTGGGCACATTGTCAGTGGAACCAGGTAGTCTTCCTCGACGAATCCAGATTCAACCTGCTGCACCCAGATAGGCGAGCCCACGTCTAGAGGCGCCGAGGAGAGCTGTTCCACCCTGAGTGCATCCAGCAGGTGGCGCCCTACTTTACAGGGTCCGTTCTGATATAGGGAGGCTTCTCAGCTCACCACAGGACCCCGTGTACCATATACAGGGCAATTTGACCTCGGCTAGGTACAGGGAGGAAATCCTGCGTCCCCTTGCTGTTCCTCTCCTGAAGCAGATTGGACCCGAGGCTGTACTGCAGGATGACAACGCCACGCCATATCGCGCACGCGTCGTGGGGGACTTCCTGCAGCAGCGAGCTGTCACCTGCATGTAGTCCGGATTTGAACCCAACAGAGAACATTTGGGATCACATTGACCGGTGGATAAGGGACAACCACCCTCCTGCACAAAACCGGCAATAACTCTTGGGCTACCTCGTCCAGGAGTGCAGAACCTACCCCAACAAGTTCTCCGAAGGCATGTCCTGTCCATGCATCGACGCTGTGCTGAGTTTTTAATCAAACGAAGTGGCTACATTCACTATTGACAATGTTCATGAAGAACTTTGGCTGTTCAGATTTTTGAAATCCGACCAGTGTGACTTAAACTCATTTTACATAAACTTCTCGTTGTTGTTGAAATCTGAAATTGTTCACACTTCATTTAGAGAGTCGAAAGCATCTTTTGTGAAAAAATGAATTCGGTTAAACTGTTCTTCAGTAATCTTTCTTTGAATTTTTGTTCCTTGACTTTTTTGTGCGAGTTTATCTATCTATCTATCTATCTATCTATCTATCTATCTATCTATCTATCTATCTATCTATCTATCTATCTATCTATCTATCTATCTATCTATCA
>NW_004797657.1:468255-470050 GCF_000002075.1 Aplysia californica
GGGGGTGAGTGATAGAGAAGTGGAAATTTGCTTTGTGTATGCTTACTGACTATAAGAAAGAGACAAAATCCGGTAGGGAGAAAAAAAAATTCTTGTTGTTATTGTCGTTGTCGTTGCCATCGTCGTCGAGGTTCTGTTTGTTCAGTTGTAGTTTTTGTCTATTCAACACGGTAACGGCCACATTTCGCCAGGAATAGGACACCAGTACCTCAAGAGGAAGTACTAAAATGTGGATGGTTGGTGGGGGCTCTGGCGTGATTTGCTTTTTCTTTTCTATTTGACACCTATTGTTCTTATCTCTCGTTCTTCTTTTCTTTGAATATTACTTTTTAGCGACAACTCTGATCTTCCGCATGTTTATAATCTATTTGTGTTGCAAGTGTCGTAAAACTCATATTAAGACAACCCCCCCCCCCCCAAAAAAAAGAGAGAAAAACGCAAAAAAAATGCTTTACTAAAGTACACGACATGACCCACCCACGAGTTCGAAGAAGCGTGGCATAAGCTGAGCGGGACGGGGGATCTAATGCGCAGAAAGCAGGGGTGAGTGGGTCCTAATTAATCGGAAACTAAAAAAGAGACAGCGTCAGCCCGGTGTTCCTTTTATCCGTCTCAACGTCTGATATTTGCGCTAAAAGACAATCTCATCGTCTGCCTCGGAACTCGCGGACAAACGAGAAGGTCAAGAGTTGATACTGACGTCAGAGACGCCCAAAATGGCGTCAGTTCCAGAGAGAGGATTCAGCTGTCTGCTGCTGCTAATCATCAACGGGATAGAAATAGGACGACATAATTTTTGTTGTTGCTTTTTTTTTGGTTGTTGATTTTGTTTTGTTGCTGCTGTTGTTGTTGTATTTTAACAAAGCTTCTTTCATATCGGATACGGAATGTACCTTAAACAAGGAAAGAACGCGTGCCCTTTTGCACAATGAGTGCTTAGAGCCAATAAGTAATTGTTGTATATGTGTAATTGCATTATAGATCACGAGTAGATAAAACACTTAATCCTATTATTTTAAGGTCACCGTGAGCAACACTAAGAGCAATTTTAGAGAACCTTTGTATTAGTTTAGTCGTCCTTACTTTTCAAACATGTTCTCTGACACGAAAAAGCACTGTCGAGGATAAATGTCAATTACGTTGGTATTTAAAGGACAGAGAAGAGAGAATTACTTCCTTGTTCACCTACAGTAAACGGACAGCTTGTTTTTACTATGCGTGGTGTTGTTTTAGCTGTTGGGTCTTTTTGTTTTGGTATGTTTAATCTTCGTTTTATTTCAATTTCTACAATTTGTTTTTTGTTGTTGTTTTTTCGGTTTGGATTTGAAGTTTTCGTTGGGAAGGTGGGATGGGATTTGGAGGGAGGGAGGGAGGGAGAGAGGGGGATAGGGAAGAGGGCATTTTCTTGATATTGGGAGTTTCAAGTCGGTTTTTTGTCTTTGTATCTTTTGATTTTTACTGTTAGCTTTAATTTATCTTTCTGTGTTTGTTTGTTTGTTAAATTCAAAGTGAAACGCTTTTTTTGGTTTTATGTTTTTAAACGAGGGTGGGGGAAGTTGGAACGTTTTCTTCCTTTAATCGAATCATTTCTTTTTTGTTTGCTTGTGTGTGTATGTGTGTGTGTGTTTGTGTGTGTATGTGTATGAATGTGTGTGTGTAAGTGTGTGTGTGTGTGTAGGCCTATGTGTGTGAATGTATGTGTGTGTCTGTGAGTAAGTGCGTGTGTATATATGTGTAAGTGTGAGTGTGTGTGTGTGTGTGTGTGTGTGTGTGTGTGTGTGTGTGTGTGTGTGTG
>NW_004797657.1:471517-472563 GCF_000002075.1 Aplysia californica
GGAAGCAATTTTCATCTCTAAATGTGTTTTATTAGCAGTCAAAAACGGGGAGAGAATAGGGTTGGTAGAAACACAAGGGCATGTAAAGAGGTTATTATCTCTGAAAGATTTGCGTCACAATAGCATCATTGATTGTGTCTGTTTTGTTTTGTTGTTGGTTAATTTATTCCTTGAGAATACTTTGAAAGAAGGATCTCGTGGTTATGGAGAGCGTGCCGTCACTATCATAATCCAGCTGGCCGCCCGAGCCATTGTTTCCTTGTTTTGAGAATACATGTACTTTAATACTGTTCTTTGTACGCATTTCCAAGTCAACAGTTTAAAAACTCGCGCAAATAAATTACTGGTTACTATTTGAACAGAAAAGAGAAGATAGATCATGTGTGAGTAAATAGCTATGTAAGAAAAGTAAAAGACAGAGAAAGAAGGATAGAAAGTCTTTTGTTTTTTGTTTTTGTAAGTGTTTTACGGCGCTCGCAACTGCATAAGGTCGTATGAGTGCGCGGGACACATTAAACTTTTTCAGTTGATAGGAAATTTTGAATTTTGCCCCGGTGGCGGCCGAAGCCTACTCATATCGATTTTAGACCAGGGATCTTTAACGTGCGCAACTTGCACACGGGCCCTCCGAGATTTTTCGCCCTTGTCCGAGAAGGCTAGGTGTAGATCTTTTCCTACGAGAAGATCAGGGGTGTGGCTGAAAGACAGCAGTAAGAAGAAGCCAAGGTGAAGCAGTAGAAAGGCTGTAGAAAGAATCAGGAGCCTAGAGCATGGGGGGAAAGGAGATGAGGGAGTGGGGGGCAGAAAGAGGAGACGAAAGCAGACGACAGAACATTGCTAGAGAGCAGGAAAGGAGGTGAAAGGAGACAAATTTAGAGAAGAAAAATTTTACCCGGATTCGAACCCAGGACCTTTGAATGAGAGGCCAACACCTTAACCTCTAGGCTACGAGAGCCTCCCGCCGGATGGAAAGTTTGTTTATTTTTTGTTTATATTATGTATGTTTGTGGATGTGTGTGTGTGTTGTGTGTGTGTGTGTGTGTGTG
>NW_004797657.1:474899-475890 GCF_000002075.1 Aplysia californica
ATCATCATCATCATCATCATCATCATCATCATCATCATCATCATCATCATCATTAAGTTTAACACTCCATTCAACAACGTAAGATTATTTTTAAAAGCAAGATCGTCGAATTTAACTTCCGTGTCCAGTATAACCAGACTAGATGGAGACGGGGAACCTTAAAACTCCCCAAAACAACCCAAGTCCAAGGGCGCCCTGTTGGTAATTCGAACCAAGGCCCACCGCTCCGTAGTCCAGCATGATCCCAACTGAACTAATGCAGCGCCTTCCTCACGCCCCCTTCCTTTTCAGTCTCCCCTTGTGCTCTCTTGCGCACCCAAACAAACAAAAGCATCCAAGCTCTCCAGTACAGCTGGGCGAAGAATCGAGCCCGGAACCGATTCAAGCGATTAATACCACGGAAGAAAAGTTCCGACTCCTTTTTACGTAAACCAACATTCACAAGTTACTTAAATCATTGAAATCTTTTTTCTTTTTTTAAATAAATTAATTTTTGAAGAAAAAAAAGTTGGTGCATCGTAGCGTTCGAAAATCAAGGTTATCCTAAATCTTGAAGATGTTCGGAGCCAACCTGGTAACTACCGGAAGAAATCACATCATTAGAACGTAAGTAATTGGGTTCGGAGTCCGATTCCTACGGTTCCTAGCATTAAATACTTGTAATCGGAAACCTAGCCGCCCAGCACTACTCTCCAGCACAAATCAATTCCGCTTATGGTTGCCCCACATTCTTATAGTGCATGAGAATTATCTCTCGTTTTGCCGAGAACCATCCTTTTTTCCTCCAGGGCAGGAAGACATATATAAACGCGTTTAATTTGTTGAAGCAAGACGTCGATGAATTTAACCTTCCTTTGCTCTGGAATTTGAGAAGACTGTTCCTAGTACATGCGTTTTGTGTGTGTGCGTGTGTGTGTATGGGTAGATGATTGTGTGCGTGTGTGTGTGTGTGTGTGTGTGTGTGTGTGTGTGTGTGTGTGTGTGTGTGTGT
>NW_004797657.1:478521-479738 GCF_000002075.1 Aplysia californica
CCCCCCTTAATAATTATATTCTCCCCACTCAAGAATTGTGAGGCATCGTGGTGAAATCAGGCACTCGTCAAAATAATAAAATTGAAGATGTTGTCATTTTCCCGCCAGTTTGAGAAATTTGTTCAACTTTTTTGTTTTTTGGGCTCAACACCTTTTATGTCCATTTAAAAACAAACGTATGGGTGGATTTTACTGGAAAAACGATGGTTAAAGACACAAAACGGAAAATTTCCAATTTCCAAGGACTCTACAGCATTGGAAAGTACCAAGCTTTGGCGGCCATTTTCTCTCTTAATTTACCTCTGAAATCAGGCGACCCCACTTCCTTTAATCGATAATATCTTGATTTCTATTAAAGATAAATGGGTATTTTTTTATCGAGAGATAGATAAATGAACAAGCTTTAAGATGACACCCATAACACTGAATGCCAAGAAATTGACGAGCGCCTGATTCCACGGCGTCATGACACAATAATAATTGTACTTTTGTCCTCTGTGTGAAGCGGCGAAGCTCCTTACCGCTACATCACGGACGCCTTTAGGGTGCTTCTGGTAGTTTCTTCATTGTTTCCTTTCCTCCGTTGCTTCTGTTTATTTTCTTAGCATATAACAACCGTTACTTTGTCAAAAGTGCTTCTCTTTATTCTAACAAACAAACAGTCCAATAACAAACCCCAAAAATGATAATATTAACATTATTGTCCAAATTTACGTGCTATTTATCTGTAGGCCTATAAATGTAGGTTATGATTTCTTGTTGGGGTTTTTGTGTTGGTTTTATTTTTTTTCATATTTTTAAAAATTTTTTGGGGGGTGGGTAGTTGTGATTTTTTCTTTTCTTTTTTGGATGGTAGGACAACAAGCATAATATACACCGTAATGTCCACACGTCATATGCTTATATTTTAGAAGTACTCGTAACCAGCTTTCAATGTGGGGTGTTCGTTTGGGGGGGGGGGGTGTTGTTGGTTTGTTTTGGGGGTTTTTTGGTAATCAAAGTGGTTCTCGTTCTCTGTCTGCAGGTGGACTTTGACCTTGACATTCCTCTACGGTCTCGTTCTCGCCATGGGGAACCACGGGAGTCGGCGCGACCAACGGAAGTGGGCTCGACAAGGTGGAAAGGCCGGTAAGTCAGAGCTAAAAAAGACTTCCTGATTAAGAAGTTACCTCATGGAATTCTAACGTTGCTTGCGTAGACTCTTCCTCTCTCTCTCT
>NW_004797657.1:481221-482703 GCF_000002075.1 Aplysia californica
GATAGATAGATAGATAGATAGATAGATAGATAGATAGATAGATAGATAGATAGATGGATGGATGGATGGATGGATGGATGGATGGGTGGATGGATGGATGGATAGGTGAATGGATGGATGGGTGAATGGGTGGATAGATGGATGGAGGGGTGGACGGATGGATGGATGGATGGATGGATGGATGGAGTTATATAAAAATATGGCTACTGACCTTGTATAAAAAAAAGGGAAAAAAAGGATGGGGTTTTTCTTTTTTTTTTAGGAGGGTCGGGCTTGGGGTCATTCGATCGAAAGAATATACTTTCTTGTTTTAGTTAAAATGTACGTTGCCACATAAACTGAGGTCTGCATTCTTATGCTTTTAGCAAAAGTATGAAGGGATGTTTGTGAGAGATTGAGCGAGTAGATGAGTGGGTGATTGAGCGAGCAAGTTAGTGTGAAAGTGAGCATAAATAACAACGTGTGTGAGTGCGTGTCTTGGTGTGTGTGTGTGTGTGTGTGTGTGTGTGTGTGTGTGTGTGTGTGTGTGTGTGTGTGTGTGTGTGTGCTTGAGTGAGTGCGTGGGTGAGTAGGTGTGCATCGTATGTGTGGGGTGGGTGTACACGCTCGTGTAAGTTTAAACCAAGATAGATAGCACAGATCTTGGTAAGTCCCCGACACCACCTAAAACCTTGTACTCACGTGTACCTGACCAGTTTTTTAAAGCAAAGTGTGCCCCCATTACAGACAGACCTTTAGAGCGGAAGTCTCTTTGTTTCGAAGTGGCAGACATACTATACATTTCAAGGATCAGTTTGCCAACTCACTGGAAAACAGGAAACTGTAAAAGATATTCAACCAAATGAGACATGGCAACTGTTTTGATTAACTTCGTCATACTACTGGATACCGGATATCACAAATAAGATTTTGTTTGTTTTGTTTTTGAAGGGTATTTGTTAGCCTTTCGCAATCCAGCAAACATTGTGAAAACAACTGTTTGTTGTTTTTTTGTTTTGTTTTTAAAATTATTTTAACGCATTCTAAAATTGATTTAGGATTAAATTTTCTTTTGGGAAAAGTTTATAATGTAGGAACATATTCACCAGGGCTGGGCGAATGACGTCTTTCATCTCGGAAATTTTGAAAGGGGATTAGTGAAACCTTATCTACCAGAGTTTTTCAAATCTGTGGATGAAATTGCAAGCTAAATGTGGGTTCACTCCTGTGCGATTTTGCAGGATTGTTTTGAAATGGTGACGGTTATTACTGCCAGATATCCATTGGAAACTTTAAAGTTCATTTGTTTGTTTTGTTTTTGTAAAGTGTTTTAGGGCGCTCGCAACTGCATAAGGTCATATGAGTGCGCGGGACACACCTAATATTTTAAGTTGGTAGGAAATTTTGAATTTTGCCCGGATGGTGGCCGAAGCCTACTCATATCGATTTTAGACCACCAAGGGATCTTTAACGTGCGCAACTTGCACACGGGCCCTCCGAGAT
>NW_004797657.1:483216-484340 GCF_000002075.1 Aplysia californica
TGTGTGTGTGTGCGTATGTGCCCGCGTGTGTGCGTGTGAGTGCGTGTTTGTGTATGTATTTGTGTGTATGTGTGTGTGTTCGCATATGTGCCCACGTGCGTGCGTGTGTGAGCATGTTTGTGTGTGCGCGCACGCTTGATAAGTGTACACTGGTCCCCAATTGTTTTCCCTGACCCGATCATGCCGTACACATGTTCACCCCGCTTAAACTGTCGATGATTTCTCAGTCTCCTCATATCCTCGAATACAGAAATAGCCCCCTTTTTAAAAAAAAGCCTACTCAAATAAATTCCGAGCATGGCTAACAATGTTGACTTATTAAAAGGAGACAGAATTCATATTAACATTGATATCCTGCGAAGTACAAAAAGTTCTTGTGCCCTTCGATTCAAGTTTATTTCCAGATCGCATGGCTCGGGTCCTTGAAAACATCATTTTCAAATCATTTTTTATTTGGTGCACCTTAACAAACAAGATTCTAAATGAAGAAACCTTTCTTATCTGTCTTTTTACAAAAAGTACTAGCAGCGGCTTGTGAACGCCGACGTCATGATCCTATATTATGTTATGCTCGCTCTTGAATCGAGTAAACGCATTGTGAAATTCCATCTATGCCGGGCTGTCACTGGAAAATTGAAGACAAGTTTATGAAGATATCATATGAACGAATGTCAGTCCGCGAGCTGTTTTGACGGGATGCACACAGAATATCATAAATAAGGACGATGGGACAGGAGGAACATAATGTTCATGTACATTAGTAAACGCTGTAGTGTTCATGCTGTATTAGTCTAAATCAATGCTTGTCAACCTTTTTAAAGCCACACTAAAGAAGCTAACATTTTCGTACAGCTCACCTACCAAGGCTAGCGTATTTCCGAGATGGCTTAATAATAACTACTATCACTACCCGGGTGATCCCCACCGCCCACCAAAATAACCATATCGCCCACAAGTGGGTGATACCGCCCAGGTTGGTAAGCTCTGTTCTATAGAAAAGGGAGAGACAGAGAGAGACAGAGAGAGAGAGAGAGAGAGAGGTGGGGCGAAAGAGCGAGAGAGAGAGAGAGAGAGAGAGAGAAAGAGAGGGAGAGAGAGAGAAAGAGAGAGAGAGAGAAAGAGAG
>NW_004797657.1:484585-486433 GCF_000002075.1 Aplysia californica
AGAGAGAGAGAGAGAGAGAGAGAGAGAGAGAGAGAGAGAGAGAGAGAGAGAAAGAGAGAGAGACAGAGAGAGGGGGGAGATGCACCAAGTCTTGCTTATCCTGTACGGTACTCTTATCTCATTTTGTCTTCTGGGTTGCTGAATGTTACTTGTGATCTGGTCCTCATAAAAGCAGGTGCATTGTTGATCTGAATAGGTGCTGGTCAACATGGACATTGGTGGGCGATTTGGCTTTTTTTCTGGACATTGAGGATCACCCGGGTAGTGACAGGTGTTACTTGATGCCCCGCTTGGAAATACGTTATGTACACGTAAGTGAGCGGTACGAATATTTTTAGCCCATTAAGGCAGGATGGCAAGAGCTTAGAGTGGAGAGCTGGCTAGAAAAAAAGCTGACAATTATTTATTTATCGATGAAGGCGTAGAGAGTTTACAATCAAACAAGTACTGCAATATATTATATCCCCGATCCGCCCAGATCAAAAGCAGGAGATATTTGTAGAGTCACTCACTGCCACACGACGTGAGAGTTTGCCGTTTATTTTCCCAGGAATAGTTTCTGCTCACGTTCCAGGTGAACGAGCTTTGAAACTTCCTGAAACCTGAGGCGTCACGGATGAATTGAGCATAAATGTTTGGTGATGCCATGAGAACGATAACAAACGAATCTGTGATGACGATTTGTGCGCGAGTCAGATTCGATTAAGGCAACGTTCGAATTTGGAAACAACAATACAATGTAGTGTGTACTGTGTTCTGATTTTGGCGAGTTTTTTTCGGATACGAGTGAAGGGTGTACTGGGTTTTTTTTTAATTATCAAATTGTTTTTCCCCCTACTGTTGTTTTTGTCCACCCGTCTTTCCTCTTCACTGCACAAAATGACCGTAATTGTTTTGAGTTCTTTTCTTTACTTGATTAACCTTCACTACTGTAGAGGTGATGGATATCTCTGGAAATATTTATAAACATAATCGTATTTTGTTAACTACTGTCTAAACCCGTTTCCTTTTTGATAAAGTAATCTTGCTTCGTGCTTTCTTATCCGAACTCCTTATCGTATCTAATCTGAACACCGTATCCTTTTTTTTTTTATCTGTGCAGCTTATCTCATGCGATCTTCCGCACTTTTCTTATCTTTCCTTATAATGCGCCTATGGTGTCACGGTTGTACTCTCCACCATAGCATTTGAAGGCAGTAGTTGGAACCCCAATCATCTAGGGTCTCCGTCTATCTACAGCACCCCACTTAGTACAGATTATCTCTGGCAAGCAAGGTCTAAAAGTTCGTTTTCTATAGCAGTGGCTGGCCAAACTGGGCGGTTTTGCCCACTAACGGGTGATTTGGTAGTTTTAATGGATGGTGGGGATCACTTAGGTAGTCGCAGGTGAGATATCAAATACATTTATGTAGTTAGCAGGACGAACATTTTATTTCAGCCTCTCAAAGGTTGCAAAATGGGGCGATGGTTGTACAAAAGTTGACAATCACTAATATAGATTGTGTCTCTGAATGTGTTAAAAATTCTTAATCATTACGAAAAGCATTTTAAATGCGCTTCAAGCAAGCTTAAACTGGTTCCATTTCGGGGTACCCCCCCCCCCTCCATTTTTGTATTATTCTAACTAGGCATTTCCTTCTTTTGAATAATATGTCTTGCCTTCCACCCCACAGCTGTTCATTAATTTTGACTGAAAAAATCGTCTGGGGATTCTGGGAAATGTCAGCCAAACGACCACCCCTGACGCCACCAGTGGACTGGGTGGGAATGGGACCAGAAGAGCGGACGCAATTTGTCGTGTTTATGGCGGAATGAAGGAAAAGCACAGCTAGTATTTCTCTCTCTCCC
>NW_004797657.1:487511-488901 GCF_000002075.1 Aplysia californica
TGTGTGTGTGTGTTTGTGTTATACATGTGTGCGTGTGTGTATATGTGCACGTGTACGTGTGTGTGTGTGTGTGTGTGTATGTGTGTGTGTGTGTGTGTGTGTGTGTGTGTGTGTTTGTGTATTATGAAGACGAGGGAAGAAGATGAAGTATAGCCAGGACAACGGGCAGACCACGCTTCAGGCCTCATCATGAATTAATAATGCTGAGAAGAGCCATCAAATTGATTTCTGAAAATAGATTCTGGGGGCGGCTTTCTCAATCTTTCAAGTGATTCTCATCTGACTGCACTCTTTGTTCTGTACTGTCCCAGACTCTATTATTCGACCTTTAAAAAAAAACAACACTTAAAACTTTATTATTCATTGCTTTCAATGCAGGAAAAAACTATCGCTTCCTTGTCATCATATTATGAATCCACGTTGAACATTATGACTTTGAAGAAACATATTCCTTTAACGAAAATAGAATGTATTATGGTGAACCAACGATGCTTTTCTTGTAATGGTTTTATTATGTACACTCATACAAGGCTACGAAAAGGTAGAAGTAGCAGAAGGCCTTTTCGCTTGCTACATTACTGTTTATTGCAAAGGTGATGACAATAATAATAGATAGCATTTGTTTAGCACAAATCCCAGCTCAACAGCATGCTCTATGCGCTTCACAATCTATACTGTTACCCCAGCAGACCTGGGAGATTTCTGAAATAACTTTAACTTCCTTGGAAGCATACAACACAAGCAGCCATTTATAGGCTCTAAAACACTAACATACTGACTAGATCTTTCGCTGCCTATGGCCGGGTACCCATTCTCACCTGGATGAAGTGAGGAAAATTCGTGTAGAACCCGCAACCTCACGATTACGAGTCCGGTAGCCTAACCACTAGGCTATCGACGCCACAATTTAAATGAAACAATTTAAGAGAATGAAGGAAGCCATTAAAAGCAAATAGGAACAGATCAGATTTTTAAAAATAATGTAGGTGTTTTAACGCCCCCCACCTACACGATTGAGAACGTTTAGAAGGCAGGCTTCGATTCTACCTGCCAGGACGAACCTGGGCTGAGAGGGATGTAACCTTACCAGCAGACAGACCGAGATTAAAAAGACAAACGGTTAAAAAAGATGACATTGTTATGAGAGAAAGGGATGTGAACGATTGTTTACCTTTGAGAACAGTAAGGGCTTTTCTCTTTAAAATGTTTTTCCTCGGCTAGACAGGATCGTTAGCTCTAGGCTATATAATCTGTTTTAAATGGGTTTTTTTGTGTAAATCCATTTGAAACTATAGTCAGCCGGTACTCGTTAACATCACCATCACCATCACCATCACCATCATCATCATCATCATCATCATCATCATCATCATCATCATCATCATCATCA
>NW_004797657.1:490334-491341 GCF_000002075.1 Aplysia californica
ATCTATCTATCTATCTATCTATCTATCTATCTATCTATCTATCTATCTATCTATCCTCCTCTTTCTCCTTCTCTCTTTCCCTCTCGCTCTCTCTCTCTCTCTCTCTCTCTGTATCTCTCTCTCTCTCTCTCTCTTTCTCTCCCCCTCCCTCTCTCTTTCTTTATCTCTCTAAATTGTTCTCTGCTAAAAACATCTTTCTGTATTCCTTAATGCGATTGTAAGATTAGAACCATGTGACGTCAGTAGGACAAACAAAACAGGCTAGCTGTTGACAACACACACCTGCCTGGCTGAGGGATGCTTAGTGACTCATTATAATGTTGACTCGTGACTCACTCCCGAGTCTTCTTCGGAACATCGTATTCTTTTGTGCACGTTTTGAAGTACCTGTAATTGATGTAGCTGATTAAATTGCTTTGTGTTGCTGTTGCTGTTGTTCATCATTATTGTTATAATTGCTGTGGTTGTGGTTGTTGTTGTTGGGGTTTTTTTTGCTTTGTTGTTTTTGTTGTTGTTTTTCTTTTGTTTTTCTGGGAGGACGTAAGTGGGTCGTTTTTGTTTTGTTAGTTGGTGGAGTTTTGTTTGTTTGTTCTTTTTGTTAATAATACTCTTTTTGCAAACGGAAGAATGACTGTCTCCAACAACATTTGTATATTGTAAACCAATGCCTTGATGAGATGCATAGAGCGTGGGCACACGAAAATGAAATACAGCAACGCCCGAACTGTAAAAATGCAATTACTGGCTGTCTATTGGAAGCGGTCATATTTCCTTGTAATGCGACACTGGCAAGGGAATTGGCAGAAAAGCCTGTCTTCAAGTTAAGGACTCGAGAACTTTCAAGTGAGACGTCAGTGCATTGAAAGAGCGATAAAGACGATGCAAATATAATAGGTAGTACCGGTAATTACGGTATAGTGGAACAGAAAATACGTCTGAAAGAGTAGACGAGTGAGTGATGATGACAGAAAGTGGAAGGGGAGATGAGAGAGAGAGAGAGAGAGAGA
>NW_004797657.1:494860-496555 GCF_000002075.1 Aplysia californica
TTTTCCCCTTTCCCCCGAGTTTTGAACCGTGATTATGTGCAGTTTAGAAAGAACATGCCTTTCGGATGTTAAAAAAATTATTTTTTTTATGGCTTTCACCACTGTATCCGCTTAGGCGTGAGCATTCCGCAGTTCCCGAGAAGTGGGCCAGAAATTTCCGAGGCTTTAGCTTTCCTTATTAGCGCTAACAGGTACACCCCCCACCCCACCCCCCCCACCTTTTTCTGTTCGGGGTGAACTTGGGTTGAAGGTGTTTACCTTTATTTTCTTTCTGCCAAAACAGGTACCCTGAATGCATCGTGAAGTAAGGGGCAGTATGTGTAAATTAGCGTAAGTTTCCTGCGGAGTTGGCAGAGAACCAAGAGCTCTTTAAAAACACAGGGTCCAAGACACGTTTGAACAAGGTTTCTAACGGAAGTCAACCGCTATACCCTCAATTATTTAATATAAAAATACTTAATATATAGCAGTTTATCAGGGGTCGCTACTCAACGACATTTCAAGGTATGAATGAATAGACAGGACTGAAAGTCTCAAAAACCTCTCTACAAAGCAAGACGACTCCAAACATCCCTCCACCCCCACCCTATTCTTTTTTTTAAACGAATTAAATCCACAAGGCTTGAGCAAGAGTCAAGGGTCTGCCTAGTTGTGCTAATGGCATGCCCAGCCCTCACCCAATCCTTCTCCATCCCTCGACGCACTTACAAGCGACCATGCTACAAATCTCTCGGAAAGAAAGCCACAGATTGCCTGAGCTTTCACTTTTCTTTTCAACGCTAATAGACGGCCTTTTCACATATCCACGCTTCCAAGCCAACCAGAAAGGATAGATAGAATTATACACCTATCTTTGCCCTTTCGGGACGGACTTCACCGCCACACAGACATGCGGAAGGAGTGGAAGTTTGGCGAATACGCTCGTGCCTCGGGCAGCTAACGCAGATGTCCGGAGCTCGTTGCCTGTGACGTGTGGGATGTTCATCAAATACTTAGGCTAATTACATCGGGAGAGAGTTCCTACCCAGCGGGGGAGTCCGTGCCAAGCCTACGTTCTGGTCAGTGTGCTGTGGTCAGTGCCTCGTGGAAATCTTCCCCCCGAGGCAGGAAACGGAAGTGTGGAGGGGATGGCGTGGACGTAAGAAGAGGATGGGCGGAAGTATAGAGGGGGTGGGGCGGAAGTATGAAGTAGTTTGGCATATCTGTACGAGAGGTACCGGCACCGTAAAAGGGAGGGGGTAGCTTGGGTTTACTTTAATTCTGGACGACAGTAAGGTCGATGCAGCCCAAGACATTAGTGAAAGTGTATTTGGTGGAGAGATTGGGGGTGGGGAGAGAGAGAGAGAGAGAGAGAGAGAGAGAGAGAGAGAGAGAGAGAGAGAGAGAATTACAACGTTTTGTGAAGACTGAGAGAGACAGTTAGACTGGGGTTAGGGGAGGTGGGAAGGGGCTTGATCGAGCTACAAGGGACGGGTTGGAATGTGAAATGAAAAGAAGAGTGAAAAGAGAGAAATTTAAAGGATTAGATACGATAAATAACTAAAGAAAGAAAAAGAGAGACAGAGAAAGAGAAAGAGAAATAACTTTGCAGTCGTGGTGTGTAAAATTCTCTCTCTTTCTCTCTCTCTCTCTTTCTCTCTTTCTCTCTCTCTCTCTCTCTCTCTAACTCTCTCTTTCTCTCTCTCTCTCTCTATC
>NW_004797657.1:497445-499581 GCF_000002075.1 Aplysia californica
CGGCGTCTGTGGTGTAGCGGATAGGCTCTTTGCACGAGAGGTATACGTTCGATTCCGACGCGAGAGAATCTATATTTTGTGGAGTATCTCCTCGTTTCCATATTGGTATTCCATTCGACAGGCAGGGTCAAAACTGCCGGCCTCTTAATGGATCTAAATGTTGCCATTGGGGGCGAACGATATTCCTATAATCCAATCATAAAGATTAGCCCCGTCGCTTTTCCAGTGAGCTTTCCTTCTTTGGGTGCTCTGCATGGTGTGATTTGTTTCTTCTCTCCAGTCAAACATGATTCGTCCTTACCTCTGTATGCTACTTTCAAGAAGCACCTCTAATCTTCGCCACTTGTGTGACCTATTTGTGTTGCAAGTACGGTAAACCTCTTACTCTTACTGAAAATAAATTCAAGCCAACAAGAAGCAGCAGCTTGAGATTGAACAACGGTACATTGTACAATGATCTGTGCTGGTAACAGTCTCAGTGAGAGTCACTGGCCGGCAGGATGGAAGAAGGTTTTTTTTCTTTCTCTTTTTTTTTTCTTTACCTCATCACTCACAGAAGTAGTCATGGCGTCTTTGATACTCATAGCTATTGCACCCAGAAGACGTGGGTTTGAGTCTTGTGTGCAGAAAAGTTGTTTTTATTTATTTGCTTTTTTGTTGCTGTTGGTTTGTTTTTGTTTGTTCGTTTGTTTGTTTGTTGTTGTTGTTGTTTGTGGGGGGTTTTGTGTGTTTTTTTGTTGTTGTTTTTTTTTGGGGGGGGGGGGTCTTTTGTGCTCTGTCTGTTTGTGGTTATTTCTTGTTTTAGTTTTAAATAATTAAACGGGTATCTGTGTCTGTCTGTTTGAAGTGTGTACTGTTCCCCCTGAGTTGGCTTTCACAGGCTGTGCTTCTCTTTACAAACATTTAAAAAATATTTTTGAGTAATTGTTATCTTGAATATTCGAGTACATAAAAAACGGGGTCATTTTGAAAAAAGTAATCACAATATCAACATCCATCTTAGGAATGGCATCTCTCTCTCTCTCTCTCTCTCTCTCTCTCTCTCTCTCTCTCTCTCTCTCTCTCTCTCTAAGGCACTCCAAAAATAACTTTGTTTGTACCGTCCACGTAATCAAATACCGAGCCGTAAAAGCCAACGTTCCGTCGTCAAGTTCATTTTCTATTGAACAAAGTTTACAGGTCTAATCGGCCCCTTCCACCGTTTCCTATCGGAAATACCACCGAGTTTACGAACGTGTCTTTTTAGTATTAAAATTAATTGTTTTTAACTTGAATTGGCATGCAGTGTTCTTCTGTGATCTCAGGACGAATAAAATTCTACTATCCACCTATGTCATATAATCCCGCCCCTAATATTTAGTGGGTGGTTGGCGGGCACTCTGGTGTGTTTAGCTCTTTCCTTTCTATGAAATATCTGTCGTCCTTATATCTCCTCCTTTTCTGTGTATGTTACTCTCTGACAACATTTCTGATCTTTGGCACTTATAGTATGACCAACTTGTGTTGCAAGTGTCATAAAACTCTTACTAAAACGAAACTATGGTAATTAAACTTATATTTACGCACGTTTACAGAATAAGATGCATCTTTTGAATAACACTTTTACCTGTCCACACACATACAGTATTATGTCCCAGTTTGATCTTGTAGACTTGGTGATTTAGTCACTCAATATTGCGGTTACTGTATTCGAGATGATCAATATTTTTGTTATTTCAAATGGAAACCACGTCGAAAATTACTACAGTCCGTATCATCACTTATGTGATGTCAATGAAAAAAAAGGGGGGGGGGGAGGTTGTGTTGTTCTTGCTCATAAAGCTGTCTGTGGACGTGAGGCAATGCCAGTAAAAAATAATTACATTGATTATTGATTTAGAGAATGTAGAGAAGCATTTCCATGAAAAGCCTATCTTAGAATCGATTTTGTTTAACGCCTCTATACACACAGTAAGGTTGTTCATAGGGCAGGGCAACCTATCATCAGTAGGAAAAAAGCAAAGTAGGCGGAGAGCCTTCCACACCCCACCCCACCCTAAAAATAATTAATTAATTAATTGATAAGTTAATGAATGGATGAATGAATGAACAAATAAATAAAAAAATAATAAATAAGTTATTTTTAAAAACCCTTAA
>NW_004797657.1:502349-504849 GCF_000002075.1 Aplysia californica
TGTGTGTGTGTGTGTGTGTGTGTGTGTGTGTGTGTGGTTGTTTTGGGGATTTTTTTTCGGGCGCTACTTTTGATTGTTTAAAAGAAATCTGCGAATTCAAATCAGTCGAGAAATTAATTTTAAAATGAGCGCTACTGCTTTGGAACCCAATACATAAATGACACTGAGGGACTCAGATGGAGAATTCAAAACGTTTGTAAAAATAATATTGGCAAAACGTGGAGATCAAAATAGGCAAAATAGGCGGAAAAAATAGCCCTCGGTTAAAAAAAAAAGAAAAGAAAGGTAAACCACGGCGAACAGTAAATCTACTCTGGACAAGGAAAACGGAAGTACTTCCTTAGCGTCCAAGATACCGCGCTGACCCATAGCACATAACACTTTAAGGGGTCTTAAATGAATGTGGTTTATTCATTTTTTTACACCCCCACCGACACAGTTTAAATCATTTAGGCGGTGGCTTTTAAGTTTTCAACCATTGTTGCCCGGGGCAACCTGGGCAGAGAAGAATATACAACGTTCCAGCAAAAAGACCTAATTAGTCACGCTAAACTAAAGGCGCTGGTCACATGGGTGGTATTAAACAGGCTCTGAAGTAAAGCAGCGTATTGAACAAGATGTAAATTGTATCCTAACTCTGCGTCAAACAGGGACGCCAGTGTCGTTAACTCTGCTGGTTTCACCCTGACACTAGTTCAGTAGTCCTTAGTTTTAATTCCCAATAGGGCAATTCCAGGACTTTTATTGGGGAATTTACACTGTTCTCCATCTCATCACTGTTAATTCACAACGTAATTGCCGAACAAAGCAAGCTCATCAAGTTTTGTTACAAAATAAATGTGTTCTACTTTAAAAGTACACAGCTGGAAGGAATAGGGCAACTTGTAAATCGTTTCAGACCATTGCTGACGTCGATCTGCAGGTCGTCAACAAAAAGTCAGGGGTGAACATGTACAATAAATAATATCAAGGTATCTGGAGCTATTTTTGTGCCTACTCTCATCCTTTAAATCAAACTGCGATTTTTAAAATCATTAATTTTTAATTCGTGTTTAAAAAGTAAGAATCCGATGACATATTTAAACAATAACACCACCGAAGAGTGGATATTAAAGGACAGAGAGTAATAATAAAATACAAACAAGGGATGCATCACCCTCTTTGTGGGTTGTAACTATACACTTCACCACGCCTGTGAAGTCAGACAGTGTTGAGGGAGGAGGGTGGTATAGTGGAAGAGGAGTGAGGGGAGGAAAGAGGACGGGGAAATCTTCTCTGACTTCTTTTTGAGCCGAACACTTTTTCTTATCGACTTGTCGACTAAATTAATGACAAAAAAGAAAGAAAAAGAAAAAAAAGAAAAGAAAAGAAAAGAAAAAAATCCCCCAGCCTCCCTCCCCTTCCACCCTCGCTTCTCCAGTCGACGTATTTAAATAATAACACCATCGAAGAGTGACTATGAGAAGACTGGGGGTAACAATAAAATATGAACTCTCTCTGTGGATTGTAACCATACACCCCACCTCGCTTCTGGTGTCTGAGAGTGTAGAGGGAGGAGGGAGGGAAAGTGGAAGAGGGGTGAGGGGAGGGGAGAGGAGGGGAAATTCTTCTCTGACTTCTTTTTGAGCCGAACACTTTTTCTTATCTACTTGTCGACTAAAGTAATAAATGACCACCAAAAAAAAAAAAGAACAGAACAGAAAAAGAACAGAAAAAAGAACAGAAAAAAGAACTCTCCCAGCCCCCCTCCCCTTCCACCCTCACTTCTCCAGTATGTCACCGGCCTTCGTCTTTTAGTTTTAGTAGAGGTTTTACGGCGCTCGCAACTGCATAAGGTCATATGAGCGCCAGAAGATTAGAGCTGTTACAAAAGAATAACAAACATAAAAAAATGAAGGGGAGATAAGGACGATAGATGTTTGATAGGAAAGAAGAAGCAAACCACACCAGAGCACCCGCCAACCACCCACGGCCTTCGTCTATTTATGTGTGTGAGAGTGTTGGTCTCAAAGTGTGTTTCTCCGAGCTACAGCAGGTGACACTTCAGAAGGTCACTCACTGACCGCTACACGTCTGTGACTTTTGACCTGTCTACCTTTCGTCTGTAATTTGGGGGATTCGTAGACGGGACCGACAGACAAACACGGAAAGAGATAAACAGAAGGAGAGGGGGCGGGGGGAGGAGAGGGAGAAAAAGAGAGAGAGAGAGAGAGAGAGAGAGAGAGAGAGAGACAGAGAGAGACAGAGAGACAGAGAGACAGAGAGACAGAGAGAGAGACAGAGAGACAGAGACAGAGACAGAGACAGAGAGAGAGAGAGAGAGAGAGAGAGAGAGAGATCGAGAGATTGAGAGAGAGAGAGAGAGAGAGAGGGAAGGGATTCAGTGGATGTAGGTGGCGGGTGAACTTTGATTAATACATCTAGCCCGTTTTTATTTTTGTTTTTCAGAAAAAATAGCTTCGGAAGGCCTGCTACATCATGATGAGCTTTACACTTTACA
>NW_004797657.1:510065-515739 GCF_000002075.1 Aplysia californica
AAGAAGAAGAAGAAGAAGAAGAAGAAGAAGAAGAAGAAGAAGAAGAAGAAGAAGAAGAAGAAGAAGAAGAAGAAGAAGAAGAAGAAGAAGAGACGCGACGAAAGGGTTAGGGGGGGGGGCAGATGAGTGTGATTTTTAAAAATGAATTAAGTCAATTAACCCAAGTGCACTCTTAATCTCCAACGTCGTGCTCAATTGATATTTTAAAATTCAAAATTGGTATTTGTTGTGACATTTCATTTCTTTCTTTGAATTACAATATAGGGACTTAATTGTGATAGGGATTTAAACTCAATAGGAGCGAAACTATAATCAACCTACAAACATTGTATGCTTGTCTCTGTCCTCAGCTGATGCTCTGAATCGTGTGGAAGAGCTACGGGGTGGTGCCGTGGACTCTTACGACAAACTCATCGCCTGGCTGGCAGAGATGGCAGAGTCGGACAACGTGGAACTGGACACCTCCGTGTTCGTATCCCAGCTCAACCGTGTGTGTGGCGGGCATGCGCAGAACAACTTCCTGGGCGTCTCCGGACCGGCGCTGGGCGGGGCGATGGGTGGAGGAGCTTCAGCTTCCTGTCGTCGGGCTGTCAATGTGCGTCAAAACTCCGCCTCCTGCGACAGTCACGTGTCTCACGCTAGTTCAGACTTCACTCAGAAACACCGAGGCTCCATGAGGTCTGAAGACTTTCTCGACCCTCGAGCGGCCTGGAAGTCAGGGGTCTGCTCCAGACAGAACACGTTCAGCGATGACCTGGAAGAGGAAGACCCGGATGTACGTAACGCCAGCATGGAGAGTCTCTACAGCAGCACGGACCGCGACAGCGAGCTAGGCTCTGTCTCGGCCTACGACGCCACGTCAAGACGGAGTGGGCGGACCTACAACTCCACTAACTCGGGATCACCTTTACTGCGGACTGCTATGACCAACCGTCTCTGTCGGGGCGGAGTCAAACAGGGTGGAGCTACTCCGCGAAGCTCGAGTACAGGAAACTTATTGGACATCGTTGATAATCCCGACGGGACCCCGAAGAGACAGTTCTCGGGGGCTTTTTGCAGTCGAAGAAGTGTTAGTCTTCTCAATCTGAGCCCTCCAGCTCCCATGATTCCTTACGACGGCATCCCTAAACTAGTGTTCACACAGGAAGATGACGTATCCTACACCGATACATCCAGCGACGTCACGACTCACATGGTCGCTCGGAAACTAGGCTCACGGAAAAAGTCCAGCACCGGCTGGTCCTCCCGACAAAAAGCTAATAAATTTGAACGTCAAATCTCGCTTCACGCTGAAGGAAGCCCTTGTGGTTCTTCGTCAAATTCAGGCTCGGCCACGCCTGTCTACCCACCTCCTACTGTCGCGGAGCCCGAAAAAGCCCAAGCCCCAGCCGCACCTGCTTTCTTGAACGACGCTCTTTTAGACGGGAACCTGGCAGACATTCTGTTTTCTGTAGAAGCGCTGTGGCCCAAGAAATGAGCATGTCCGGAGAAAGATCCGCTTTCTTGAAGTTTATTTTCTCAACAGAGGAAAAAGGCGGCCTGTCTGTCTGGCTACACGAGCCGTTGAAATCAAATGTCATTTCTGATTTTTTTGACATTCATACACGGTGGCGCAAGTCAAACGGAACCCGTCAAGTCGAGCTTGAATCAGTCAACTCTGTCAATCGGTGCTGATCTTCTTGGTGCTTGAAAGTTGAACTCATTTCAACTTCGATGTTTGGAGCAGAGATTGATGCTGCACTGAATCTATTTGAAGGTTTCAACGATTGAGACTGGATTTTGTTTTGTGGCGCTGTTGTCTGAGTCCCGGCAACACCGGATGCCCTTGACCCCTGACCCATGGTCCAGGAACATGCAATGGGCGTACTGGGCTGAGATACGAACCTTATTGTTGTTGTCAGTTTTTGTGCCCTCTTAGTTGAACTTCTTCTCTGTGTTATATCTTTGTGTCAAAGATTCACTCGTATTTTTTGTAGTATAAATTTAAGCCTCGAGGTAGGTTCCAGAAGAAAACAAACAAACAACTTTCAGTTTTCTCTCGAGGAGATTTTTCATTTTGTTTGAGGACAAAGGTGTGCGTCTTTTAATGAACTTTTTGGCTACCATTGCCATCATTCACAACTTTCCCTGCAAATTTACTTTTGCGTGTTAGTTCACTCATTATATTTATGTCTCTGTTGTACCATTTTAAAAAACCTCTACGGTACATGATAAACTCTTTGAAGAAACAGAAACTCTGTGTCTTTCAGATAATTACACAACATATCAACCTAAATGTTTTCAGCTGTACATATTTCTGCTGCTGTTCTGTTTGTTTGATTAAGTATTTATTATAATATTATTACAGACTTTCACGCCTCTATAAACGAAGCACTACGCCACTGCAAGGCTCACTCATGTTATAATTGTTCACCCCTGATTTAGCCATGACGTGCTTTAATTTTGCTCTTGAGCTTCTTCTATATTTTTTTTCAAATGTCAACTTTCAATTTGTCTTGAATCCACCCCCCTCCCGCCCAAAGTGCTGCTAGCACTACCCCCTCCCTGCTCCCCCCCCCCCAAAAAAAAAAAATTTAAAAAATAAACAATACATTAACATTGCACTTTGCCTTGAAATCACAGACTGCTTCTCAAATAATAACATATCCGATTTCTGTTCCTGAACTCTCTACAATTGTTTAAAGAAGCGACAAAATTGTTTCCAAGTTCAAACGTCTCTCCCTGGCTTACATTACACTCATCACATATCTGACATATTTGTTACACTGTTCGAGCCCTCCCAAAGTGGTCCCCTGGTGTCGATGACCGAGCACATCAATCGTTGGCCTCATCAGGCTTGTTCCGATCTCACATCAAACTAGGACAACTGCCGATAACATCACACAATGTTCTGACCCTTTTATTTTATTTTATCTAGTTTTGTTTTGTTTTCTTCTCTCTTTTTTCCCTCTGAAACTTTTTTAATGGGTTTTATCTCTGTACTCTGTACCATTTTTCTCTATCCTTTCTCCCCCCCCCCTCCACACACACACAGAGGTAATACCCATAAGTGTGAATTTCCTCCTTTTGTATATTGATATACATCATGTACCCCACAAAATGAACCCAAAAAAAGACAAACAACAGGGAGCAAAAAAAGGAGAAAAATCAAACCAAGAAAGACAAAGCCAACATCAAAAACAACGAAACAACTACAACAACATCAACAACAAATCATGCCAACTAAAAACATCTACCTCAGGCAAAAAACAAAACAAAAACAGAACAACATTTTGACACCCCCCCCACCCCCTTTCGTGACGCGTTTATCCACCCAGGATACAAACACATCACGTTGGGGGAACAAAAATAGAAGACACTGAGGTTAACCTGAGCCTAAGCACCCGAATTCTTTGTAAATATTTATTCAGTGGGATTCCAGATTCGCCCTTCTTGTTTCCATCACGAAAACATTTAGCAATGGCTTTTAATTTGATGTCCTGATGTTTATCCTTTGTTGGCTGCCTTCCCCATCTCCATCCCACTTTTTAAACCACCCATTCCCCTTTCTTTAAAAGAAGTAATATTTTCATGAATTTGGAACTCCGCCAACTCCCCCCCCCCCTCCTCCCCACCCTCCAATGTCGCGACCGGCACTTCTTAAACTGATACTGTAACCCCACAGGCAGTCCCGGTTTGCACGACTCTGCTTTCATTTTATACATGTATTAGTATATTATCCTAATTCATGCACTCTGATGTAATAACAATTGACCATGGAGCTCACGATTTGACTCAGTTCGAGGTAAATCAAGGGCAAGGGGGGAATAGTGCCGCGCACACTCGACTATTGATGTTTTATTTGGGCCAACGGGCACGGTTCATGGTGATCCCGATTCACAGCAAAGTAAAGAGTCTGTGCTTGCTCTCTTTTCAGAAAGTTTTCATTTGCGTTTTCTAGATCCTTTCCCATCCCTTTCCCACCCCTTCTTCACCCCTTCTTTTTTAAAATACATTTCTCTCTTTCTAGCGACATCATTAATTAAATGGCTTGTTTGTGCGAACCATTTCTCCGCAAGATCGTTGAACCAACTCTGTGAACCATTCATTTCCCTTGACTGTACAACAACAAAGAACCTATGTTTGTTTTCCTCGCAGCGCCATGGATGGCGTCGTTAACCGAATTTGTCCAAATACGGAAAACGAGATGACGTCTGGAAAACAAGTGACCCTTTTGTATCGAAAACATAGTCTAAACTTTGAACGAACTCTTTCAGCTTACCTGTACTTTTTGGAGAAAAAAAAACACGTCAAAACCAAAAGCTTTTCTCCCAGCTGTCTACGTCAGCTCAAAAACAAACCAGAACTCAGGGAGTCATTCAAACCGTTTAGAAAGGAGCATGAGATGTAAATATTGTGGTTAAGGTAATTTTCGAGCACCCCCACCCCCTCCCCGGCATTCTTAAAATAAATTAAAAGCGTCTTTCGTGCATGAAGTCACGATGACTCAAATATGACCCCACAGGAATGTTAAAGTAGAAAGGTATTTTTTTAAAAAAAGTATTATTATATAAAATCTCAAAGGTTAAGTGAAAATGGGAATGTCAAGCGAGTTTTACAAAGAGGGATGAGGAGGGAGGAATTTTGTGTGTAAATCAAAGAAGGGAAACAAAACAAAAAAAATGTAACCATGTAATGAAAGAAGAAATAATGTACACCACCAAATAGCCCATGCCTCTATTATTAGAAATACTTTAGTTTTGTTTTGTTTTCTTTGTTTTGTTTTTTAAAACGTGTTCATTTGGACCGACGGTCATTATTCATTGTCCGTTTTACATAGTAATATTCTAAGTGAGGGGTTGGTCTCGTATCTTGAGCTGAAAGACTGTTTATAGAAATACGAGAAACGAAACAAAATTATTTTAACAGGGCCGTGTAGAGATCGCTGTAAGCCTAAATTTTCGCATGGATTGTTGAAGATGTTTCTTTCTTTTTAAAAAAATATAATAAATTATGACTATTTTTTTTCTGCACGAACATCTTATTGTGGCACTATCTTTGGTACTCACACTAGAAACCTGGTCGATTTCACCCCACGATTAGAGGAAAAAAATAGTGGATCTAATTCGAAACCGTGCTGAAAAAAATACACTAACACGAGTTCTGTTATAAGTCCAAGCCAGGGCGTAGAAGCAAGATCCATTTTCAGTCTTGTAAAGCGGGGTTTTTTTTAAATCTTTCGTTCAAAATCTGTCAATCTTATCCTTTTTGTAAAAAAAAAAAAACATTTCTATACGCCACTCTCCTCCCACAAACACCCGTTTGCCACCATAAGAATAAGGGCAAAGACCACAATTTCAGACACATTGGGGCCTTCATGTATTTTAAATGAATAGACGCAAAAAAGCATTCATGCCACCTACTTCATTGTACTCGGGGGCCTGTTTGAGCGTTCTAATCAAACATTAATTTCCTTCACAATAATTGTGCCACTTGGATGTGTTTCACCTTTTCCCACCCTTTATTTCCCTCATTGTTTACCAATAGGTACTCTGTACTTTTAGCAGAGCTGGGTCTGCACCCACTTTTATATAAACCGGATTGCAAACCCAGTTGAGTGATACAGCTCATACGAAAAATGGAGAAGAAAAAAAAACCCTACCGAATCAAAGATTTGTCGACCGCTCCAAAAAAA
>NW_004797657.1:517080-518465 GCF_000002075.1 Aplysia californica
GCGGGGGGAGTGAAAGCTACTTTAACCTTCTTTTTTTTTGCCTGAGATAATATATTACCAAAAAATACAAAACACACCCGCATTTTAATGTTCTGCATGTGCGAGTTAATGACTTTAAGATTCTAGAATTCCAGTCCTCCAACTTATAATTTTATAGGAAGACAAGGTTAAGAATAAATATGACACTACAGTATTTTCAATTTTCTTTTCTCTCATTCTCGCGAGCGTGCTCTCTCTCTCTCTCTCTCTCTCTCTCTCTCTCTCTCCCTCCCTCCCTTTATCCCTCCCTCTCTCTCCCTCTATCTCTCTCTTTCTCTCTCTCTCTTTTTTTCTTTCTCTCTCTCTCTTTTTTTCTTTCTCTCTTTCTATCTCTCCATCTCTATCTATCAATTTCTATAATATCTCTTTTCTTTAAAAATGGAAGTTTATTTTTTAAACTTGAAAGAACGTATAAGCAACCAGCGTCTGTAGTACCGTAGTGTTACATTCTTCACCTGGCTCACAAAGTACATGTGCGTGAGTTCGCTGCCCTACACTACAGTGGCTGAAATACTTTATCAAACATATTATTACATTATTGTTGTCTTTCTGACAGGAGGTACCTCCCACACAGCCAGTCCAGGCTACTGGCCGCAAAGTCGATATGATCATCCCGCTTCCAGAAAAATAGACTATGTTTATGGCTATACATTCACATTCACAAATTACTGCTATTTCGTCGGTCAGCTGTTATTACTGTTAAGATGTATTGTGCTCCAATTTTTTAAATAAATTATTTTAAGGCGGTTTTCCTAATCTGTGGTATAGGTTGCATGTGCTGATAAAAACAAAACAAAAAAACCCAACAGTTTGCCGAAGTTCAAGTTCCAATAAATGTTGATAAAAAGAAGACGACCCATTCTCAATAAAGACCCTGGAGGGTGGTTTTATTTGCCATAATTTTATTTTCTACTGAACTATTTCGATAATTTCTACCTTTGAATCTGATGGGGTGATTACGTAAAATTTTAGATCCCCGTCTCTTGAGTAAACTTACTGTATTAAACAGGGTGAAATTAATTAATTTATCATTAACACCTACCCTACTATTATCCCCTACTGTTATGTTATCCTATTGTTATAAGTTATACAAAATAGCTTGGTTTGTTTTGTTTGTGCGTTTTAGTAAAGAGAAGCATATCGACACAATAACGGCCATTTAGTGCTGAGAAAAAGAAAGGCAGAAACAACAGAGGGAGAGTAAAGCAGTAGGACTTACCAGTTGCGTCCTCCAACTCCAACCACCCGCAAAATAGTTTGGAGTTTTTAGAAGATAATGCCAGAAAGACATAGCGAGAAGTTATTTTTGAGGGGTAGATGCGCGCGCGCGTGTGTGTGTGTGGGGG
>NW_004797657.1:518565-519713 GCF_000002075.1 Aplysia californica
GGGAGAAAGAGGTTTTCACTCATGGGTGGACTAATAATACAGTAAATCAGCTAAAATTTAAAATGGTGCATGTGTTGATTAACAAAGACGAAGAGAAAACATTGGGTACTTAATTTAGTCCCGTGCGCATCATTATATATATATTTTTTTAGCTACGTTATAGGGACAGATTCAAAATATAACGCTTGACGTCAAAATTTAGATAACATTGGTGCGGGCTATCAAAAACTATGTAAGCCAAAAACAAAGGGAAAAAAAAGGGGGGGGGGGGTTCTTCTTTATTTTACGTATGGAATGTACAATATTTTATTTCGACACTGGTCGGTTTTCGATTCCCAGACAGAGGCACTTCTCCATCTATGTATCACATCTGAAGTACATTACATGCACATTACGTACATGATATTACTTTTAATCCAATTTTTGACCCGTGAACATTGTAATGCACGAACATTATTTTCACATGACACTCAATGGCCCTTCGTGTGATGGAAATATCATTTTTGACTATGTATACTCATCATAGGATTAGGTATGTAGGCCTACTTATTGGAACAAATGGGCTGTGAGACGACGGGGCGCAAAGGGTAACTGGTTTACCCTCGGAGCCAAAGAAACGATGTTTAACATTTTGCTGGTGTGACGGGAGCGATAACACAAGTTACTATCAAAATGTGGAGTGTTTTGTTTGACACATGTACACATAAGAAAAAGTATTTACACACATGCACATACAAGCACACACACACACATACATAGTAACAAACGAACAAGCAAACACACACACATACACACACGTCTTTACAAACACACACACACACACACACACACACACACACACATATCCTAACTTACACTCACACGCACACACACACACACACACAAACAGAGACACAAACAAACAAACACACACCCACACACACACACACACACACACACACACACACACACAGATGCTCATTGATTTTAGTCTGTGAGTCATGTATTAAAAACATTTTTATCCTATACTTTTCTGGTGAAGTGTATTTTTGCAATGTTCTGTGTGTCTTTTGGTTGACGAAGTATGGACATATTATATATCTATCTATCTATCTATCTATCTATCTATCTATCTATCTATCTATCTATCTATCTATCTATCTATCTAT
>NW_004797657.1:519813-545255 GCF_000002075.1 Aplysia californica
TATAATATGAAGCCTACTAGACAGTACTAGACACAGCTGACGTCACTGCGAAAAGGCAGCTCTCGATTCCTTGTCCAGGACAAAGTTTGGTACAAAATGTGAGACTGGTTCGTCAGAGTCTTACTGTCAATAAATTGCACCCCCCCCCCTAATTCAACTCAATTTAGACCATTCAGGAGGCCGGCTGCTTCCATCCAGCCTAGTAGGGCCCATTCAAGCTGAATAGGATACAGCATCTCAGCAGACAGTATGAATGTGCTTCATAAAACCAATATCCACATATGAGAATCGAACTTGAGTCTTTTGAGTGCCAGGTGAAGGACATGATAATAACAACACAGACGACAATATATTTTCCCCCCAAGTTTTTAAAAAAGTTTTTAGTAAGAGTATTACGACACTTGCAACAGAATAAGATCACATAAGTGCCAAACAGTAGAGTTGTAACAAGAGAGTAACAATAAATACCCAAAAAAAAGGAGGAGGACAGATAAGGGCGATAGTTGTTTGATAGGAAAGAAGGACCAAACCACAGCACCCACCAACCACCCACTTGCCCCAAGCAATGTGGCACATTATATGAACAGCTGAAAAAAATAAATGAAGCACAAGTTTAATTTTGGACATAAATATATCATAATGTTTATTTGCATTGAGAAAGAGCATTCTAATGATGTATGTACACCAAAGTACCAAGACAAACGTCTCAATAAAATACATTGTAAAGATTATTGATGTTCACATGCATGCTGTTATGGTCCAATTCATAAATGCTCCCAGACAAACATAAACGTTGATTACTGTTGTTAAAAATTATTATAAAAGAAAGATAATAACAACAACAACAGCAACAAAAACAATAATAAAGATCATAATAGTAATCATACTGATAAAAAGAAGAAGAAGAAGAAGCAGAAGAAGAAGAAGAAGAAGCAGAAGAAGAAGAAGAAGAAGAAGAAGAAGAAGAAGAAGAAGAAGAAGAAGAAGAATACACATAATGGTAATATTATATGAGTAAGAAAAAAAGCAAAAACAATAATAAAGATAAAGAAAAAGAGTAATAACAAAAATAATAACAATACTAATAATATCAATATAAATAATAAAAACAATAGAAACAGTAATAATGAAAACAAAAAATCAATAATTTCTCAAATATTTCTGTGTCTCCAGTTCCACCCTTTCTATAGTTAAGTAAGAGCAGATAACGTGCCACCCACTTCCAATATCAAACCAACTCATTTATCACATCCCAGATTCAATTCAAATTTACAAAATTTATAGCATCGGCAAGACACTACAATTTGAGTCACTAGATCAAGCCACTGGAGTCCCAAAAGACTGATTTTTAATGTAATTATATAAATGCTATTATGATTATTATTATTACTGTTATCATTAATGTCACGGAGAACGTTTAATGTCCCCATCAACACATTTCAGATCATCTAGGAGGCAGGCTGCTCGACTCCGCCTGCCAGGGCCTACTGGCAGCTGTGCAGTGTACTGTACCCCTGGAGACAAGACTTAGATACTTGATAAGCAACAATTCTCGATAAAGAATCAAACTCAAGTCTTCAGTGTGCAACAACCAAAAAATAATTAAGCACTCAAACAAGGGCACATGTCCCAAAGATTTTTGACTCTTGATCTTGATTATCACTGTACTATAATATATATGAAGAAATAAAAATGTTTCAAGTCATAAAAAATAGTATTTTGTATATTGAGAGTGTGCAAATCACTAAAACATGACGAGCTTCTGATGAAGATTGGGCGAAAGGACGAAAATTCACAAGCTGCCACATAAAAGAAATCAACTGATGTACAAATGCATACATTTAGTTTTATTTCTTGAAGTTTATTCCAGAAAGAGTCAAACTCTGTCAAGAAAACAGTCATGGCAAAATATAGATTCAAGTTGTGCTATGAATATATAGCACCATGATTAACAAGTTTTGTTAGAAGCTTGGAACAAAAAACAACAAAAAACCATGTCACACCCCGACTCCCCCGTTCCCTTATCCCGACAAAGACATTTTTTGAAATGATGTACGGATAGACAAATCCCTGTCTGTAAATCCTACAATTCAACTCACATCTGACACGGTAAACCACTAATACAAAGCAAGTTATTATCATTACGATTCCCTCTGTTCACACACATTTCAAACAATAGCACTTGATGGGAAGGGTGGTGGCTGGGGTGATACATTCAATTCAACTGTGTCAGAATTTCTCCACTGATCACATTCAAGATTATTCAGCTGCTTTTAACACCAGCAAAATGTGGACCTGTCAGTTCCAATGTGTACATTGTTACAAAGTATTCATAAGTAAAATATTATACATCTTATTATGCTGGACACTTGAAGACTGTAACACTCTCAAACATATCAATGTAATAAGAAATGGGACGGATTGCAGAGATGAAAAGACATGCAAAAGAAAAAAGATATAATTTGTTCCTTGCAATACTTGCACATACATCATGTATGTCAACTAGTGACCATTAATAAAGTTGATAAATTTCTTCCAGGCATTGAATTAAAAATGTACTTGAGGAAGCGTCAAATAAGTCTTTCAGATAACTGGCTAAAATTCTACACATGTGTAAAACCAGAATACAAATATACAGGGATCTTAGAGACTTTTGTCATTATCACACGGTGGACATAATAACATTAGGACCTATAGAACACGGACAAGAGACAGAATAAAAATAAAATATCTACACCATTTATACAGTACACAAGGTAGAGCCGTCGCTTATAGCGGGAACAGATCAGGACAACAGTATCATTGACATGAAGTAGACTACATGAAGCAGATCACACTAGAAGGACACTCCCCACCCCCATCCCCCCCTCCAAAACACAAATTCTCCATCCTCTCTCCCCCCAGCAGACATGGCAGAGACCGCACCAAAGACCAGATTTACATAATATGTTACAGCCTCATCATGCTGCTCTTCAAATTTCAGGGCACAAGGGCAAAAGGGCATAACAGTCATACTTTCATACTTAAGGCAAGGCATCCTTCAACGTCTGACAGGGAGGACCAAGGAGTCAAGTATTCAGTGTGTGCAGTACTTGGCTGTGTCTGTCAGACCAGCATTCAACAAGACAAATCAAAGACAGGGATTCTCATTCAAATTGCAGGGGGGAAAAAAAGTCTTGATGATGCAGTTTTAGTATGCAGTATACAGATAAAATCTGAGTGTGTTAGTGTGTGTAAGTGTGTGGGGCAGGAAAGGGGGGGTATGAGAGAGAGAGAGAGAGAGAGAGAGAGAGAGAGAGAGAGAGAGAGAGAGAGAAAGAAAGGGAAAGAAAGAAAGAAAGAAAGAAAGACAATAAGAAACAGTGAATGTGTCTGTGTCTGTGAACAACCTATATCTATGGCATGGCCAGGTCTGTGTATGGGCACAACTACAGAGTACATGATGTGTTGAAATGTGTTTGTAAATATATATATAAACACAGCAATTTGACCATCAACAGTACCCCAACTGCCAAAGAAACCATAGAAAAACAACACCTAAGCTGTACACTTTTAACGATCTGATTGGTTCTAGTAGCACCAGACAGTTCTTGATCCGAAACTATTTTGGCTGGTTTTGACAGGCAGTCATTTTTTTTGTGCAAAATTTTGGCACATAAAGCAGTAGAAATACATTTAAAAGAGAGATAATGCACGATGAGAGACATTTGCAGAGGGTTCAAAACCCTATTCAGAAAAAAAAATCAACAGTTTTTACTTATTAGAAATAAGGATCATTGCAAGTAAAAGAGGGTTTGAAAAGTCATTATCATTTTAAAAGAATGAGATTACAAACAGCTTTGAGAGACTGCTTTACAGAAAAAAAGAGAAAAACTATTTTGGCTGGTCAGAAGATTTGGAGTCTCTTGAGAAGAAAGCTAATGGAGAATGTGCCAGCTTTGAGAACAGAGACTGAGACTTCTTTGGTGGAGCGGAGTTCTGATGTCTGTCAGAGAATGTTCCCTCCGAATGGACATTTTCATTCATGGGCAGTAAATCTGGTCCCGCTTGAAGGTTAATCAAAGGAACTCGATTGTCCCCCTTGTTCCTGCCAGACCCTCCAGTCTCACGGTGTGAGCCATCATGGCGAGAATTTCTCTGAGAATTTTCTCTTGTTCCCGACGACTTCCCCGATCGACTTTTTTTCTCATCCTTGACCTTGACGGTGCTGAGCTCGGCGCGAGCTGAGGAGCCATGTCTGATCCCCTCGGAGGGCGGTTGTTTGGACTGTCGATGTGAGTTGAGGTGATGACTCAGAGTGAAGGAGGTGAAGCTCTCAGGGGGTGAGGGCGTGGATGAGGAGGAATTCTGGGCCAGGGAGTCACAGAAGAACAGACTCTTGGGCCCGAGAGAATGGGCTGCGAAGAAGTCATGAGAATCAAAGCTGCGTCTAGCGTAGTTGTGTGAGTGTGAGTGCGAGTGTGAGTGTGAGTGACGCTTGCTGTGGCCAGCAGGTTCCGCTGCATTCATGCTGCTGTGGGCGATGCCACTCATCATAATAGGCATCCTCCTATGGCCACTGGAGGGTTTAGTAGCAGCAGAGAGAGTAGGAATGTCCCCATTCAACATCCACTCTCCTTGCCTGTTACTGCCTGTCGGGCCTCCTGCATAGTAGTATTGCTTAGAAGAGGTATTTGATAAATCTAAATTATTCTCTGCAGATTCCGTGTGGTTTCCAAGTAGACTATTCTGTGTTGATGAAGGAGAAGATGTCTTAGGCTTTGAGACAACGTAATCATTGTAAGGGAGAACGGAAAAAAAGTTCCGATGAGAGTTGGTGTGCTGATGGACTCCAGAATTCTCCGGAAATGGAATCTTTAAGGTCTTCCCACTGGGATAGGATTCAGGTCTTGTGTGGGGAATCTGGCCTGTAAGATCATTGGGAGGACTTTGCCTGAGACGATGTTGGTTTCCGACTGGAGGCTGGGATGAGGGCTTCATGCTATGTGCTAATTGTACATGACCAACAGCATTGTTACTAAAATCATCTACGATGTAACACTTCGGCAAACCATTTGGGAGAGATGGACTTGGCCCAGTTTCTGCAACACTAGGATTTTTCTCTGCAGAAATCATAACTGACTTTGTGTGAGAGTTTTTGTTCTCTGATAGCATGTTTTCACCTGATGAAGAGAGACTAAGTTCTCTTGTACATAACCTGCCAGTAGAAGGAGGTACGTAAACAACTGTTTGACATGATTCTTCAGACACAGAGGATGCTGCTGAACTGGTTCCATTAACAAGAAGCGTGTCAGGGGAAGTATTCTCTAATCTGTCTGCAACATTCACTGCCTTGTGGTCGGATATTGTTGTTCTCTTCGGAATACCAAGTCCAGTACAAGACGACTCATGAGAGGCCATAGAGGTCATGGGGGTCACAGGGCACAAACTAGTTTCCTGATTTCTGCTCCCATTCTGTGTACTGCATAAACTAGTGGGTGATGTTTTGAAGTTACCAGCTCCAGAGGGTGACGGAGTCAAGGCGTTTTGTCCGTGGCTTTTTTTCTTTGGCAATTTGTGTTTGTGTGTTGTGAGATGCTGCTGGAGGTTATCTGTTAACTCTTGTGATGTGGAGGTAACAACAGTCTGCAGTGGTTTTGCGGTGGTATTGGATCGAGCTTCCAAGCGTTCATCTTCATCAAAGTAAAGTCGATATTTGTGTTGAAAATAATCTTTATCTTCTGGTGGCAAGCGAGGTGGAGAGTCTCCATCACTGGGCACATCAGGTAAAAGAGCAGTTTTGTCATAAGACTTGGCCAGGCAGGAGCTGTTGTCCAGGTTTGTGTCATGATGACGCACCACCGGACAAGCCCTGCCTCCAACTCCTCGACAGACCACGCGTTCATTGTTCGAGTCTGAACTTGTCACTGAAGAATTGGAGCTGAAAGAAGTGAAGGAAGTTTTTGCAAGCTGGTCTCTGGGTCCACTCATTACAACCGTTTCTGATACGGCTGAGCTGGGGCTGGGGTTTGGAGTAGATGAGTCTTGTCCTGGTTTGGGGTGCACCTTAGGGTGAATTGGGGAGGGATCAAACAAAAGTCCCTCACTGACACAGGGCTGGCTCAAAGGCTCACCAACAGCAGTGGCCTGATTTGTAGTTACTTCAGCACTGGACAAAGAAGGTGATAAAACCTGAGATAAGTCTTTCTGGCATGGTGCTTTATTTTGAATGTGTGAATTTAGCAGATCTCTTTGCGCAGTTATACCCTGATCTACTTGCTCCTCTTTCACACCATTAGAACATATCAAAGGTCTCTCAAAACTTCTATCAGCAACATGAGATTTGTTCCCTCGAACAGAGCCTGCAATCTTGGCCTGCTTTTCACTACATAACGGATAAGAACTTGTCATTCTTTTGTTCTGGCTTGTCTCATACAGTAAAATTGCGTCTGCGCACGGCTTCAAGCAATCTGAAAAGCAGAAATCAACAGGATCATCTACGTACGGTAAACTTTTAACTCTCTCACACATGGCAATATTAGGTCTGTCCTTATAGGAATAACCTCTGCCGCTTGTGCTATGGCCCATCTTGTAAGGAGTGGCCGATATTTTGTCGTCATTTTGTGCTGCTCCTGTGACCTCTGACTTTACAACACTGACATTGGGGTGAGGAGGTGACAGTTTCTGGGTCTTACTGACACCAGGGACTTGGGTTGCCGTCTCACAACCGCCCACTACAGATGAGACAGTAGCTGCTGTTTTTCTAGATTTCCCCAAACATTTCTGACAGTGTACAGGTTTGCTTCCCTGCTGTTCATGCCTTTTATCTGTTTTTTCTAAACTTTGACTCAATTCTTTTGGACCGACCTCCCGTTTCAAAGACTTTTTCTCATTCAATTTTGAATTTCTCAATTCCTTTTCATTTTGCTTTGAAGAAGAACTTATTTTTTTGGAACAATTGGCTGGGTTTGTAAAAACCATAGAGGATTTCTCTCGGCTGGTGGAGAGGTCCTGAGGCTGTGGTGTGTGCGATGTCTGCTGTGATGGGAAAGAAGTTGACAAGGACTGAGCCTGAGTCACAGGGCACAGTTGTTGAGGTGGTGAGGAGGACAGGGATGACGGCGAGAGTCGCTCCTGAGCATGAGAGTTGGAAGGGGACACTTGAGAAAGATGAGACTCATCAGTACCCACTGAAACTTGGAAGTGCTGAACCGATGGTTGTTTGCTCAGTTCAGTTTGCCCATGACCTCGTGAAGATGGAATCTCAAACTCAGGTCTTCTTGTATTCGCTGGGCTCAATTCGAAAATTTCCGAGCACTGCTTCCGGGGAAAACCAAAGATTCTAAACGATGACTCGCTTCTACCCCCATGTCCGTTGACCTGATGAGAAATCCCGGCCGAGCTGGTCGATGTCAAAGAACTGGTTTTGTCATGAGCTGACACAGCGCTGTGCAGTTGTCTGTTCACTTTGACTGGACTTGACGTACTACTGCATTGGTCTTTCCTTGTTTTAATCTCAAAAGCGGAGGGATCTGAACTGCTAGTCTTCTCTGGCTTCACAGGCTCAAACATTGTCTTGTCCATTCTAGTGGGACCTCCTTTCTTCCCAACACTGTCTTCTGTGGCAGTTGGCGATGATGTCGGGGGAGGGGACTGGTGCCTGGCTGTGGCCGCACTGGCCATCTCCATGACAACCTCGCGCTCAACATCCGCTAAAATCACACGTCCTCTGAAACAGAAGACAGTGGAAATATGTATCAATTTCACCTCAGATTTTAAAAGGACAGCTGTATCTGCAGGAAATATTAGAAATGTTTTATAACAAGAAGAAAAAGGTGTAGAAATCGAAGAAAGGATATTTTTGTTAAAAACAAAGAGTATAATGCACAAAGAAAGAGTGAATGTAAGCTGAAGAAAGGCCCATAATGTAATGGATGTTATGTAAGAGGAGTTTGTTTGTATTGTCGTTTTTGGGGGTATTTTTGGTTGTTGTTGTTTTGTTGTTGTTGTTTTTTTTTTTTTTGGGGGGGGAGCAAAAATGAGACATAATAAGCAGACTGAAAATAATGTAGAGCCCCTCAAAGACACTCTCAACAAGACATATATACTGGATGGAGTTGAAAGGTACCCTCAACAGCTCACATTTAAAAAAAAAAAGCATACAGATAAATTGTGGAACCTCCCACCACCCTTTTACTTTCCTATCATATGTCACTCAAATGAGGAAAATACCCCCCCCCCCCCCCCCCTTAAAGAGGGGGGGCAATTTTAAAAATTCTCTCCACACTATAAAAAATTTTTAGTTTCAAAGTTCCGGGTGCCACCAAACGTTTCGAAAGATGGTTTGCTTCGCCCGCGGGCGACTCGCCCCTTTGGAACCGACAAGAAGCCGTTGTTAGGTAAAGCGTTCAAAAAGTATTGATGTACGGGAAGTAAACTGGACACACACACACACACACACACACACACACACACACACACACACACACAACCCATCTACACACTCTGCATACATTTTAAAAGACATAATATGAACATAATCGAAGACACAAGATGCACGGGGAAGGAGGGAGGAGAGGAGTAGAGGTGGAAGAAAAGACGGAGACGGAGAGAAAAATAGCTCTTCTGCTGTCGTTAATACGGATGAGATCATGCCATCATCGCCACAAGACAAGGGAAGCAATCCTTCATAAAGGGCGAGCAAGGAGTCAAGAGCTGAGTTACCTGCCCCTGGCCGTGGTCCTCCGCTTCCTCCCTCACACCTCGGACTCGCTGGCTCTGTGGCAAGACAGTTAGCAGAAACACACACATTATCACAAACTCATGCAGTTATTTCGTGCTCAGTGACTACGGACAGATTGAGAATTTAGCACATAGAGAGTTAAACTTTAATGTATTCATGGTATTTTGCCCTGTCGCGCACGCTCCTGGACTGTGCAGTTTCATTTGTCACAACACAAATTTACAACCGCACGTCTAGAAGGTCAAAATTAAAACAACTCTTTCTGAAAAAAAATCAATCAAAAATACATGTTAAGATGCTCCTATCATCTCTAACGCAGCACACTTTTGGGCCACGTTCCAAATCCCCAACAACCTATACTCAAGAACGTCCCACTGGCGATTCGTCCACCAAGGATCATCTGCATCACCTTTTTAATCAGGGTGTTTTTGCGCCCACTTCGACCCAGATTAGCTCATTTAAGAGGCGGGCTTCGACCTTTCAGGGTCAATGCGGGCTTCGACCTTTCAGGGTCAATGCGGGCTTCGACCTCTCAGGGTCAATGCGGGCTGAGAGTGATACAACATCTCAACAGAAAGACAGAAACTCGATTTTAAAAAAATTCTCCCCACTCAGGAATCGAACTCGGGTCTCCTGCGTGTGATAGCGAAACGCCTGACTGCTACACCACAGACGCCTATACTATATATCTGCATTTTGCCGTTGTCTGATACCAGAAGAAGTAAAATGGCACCTTCGGACTTTTGGATGATTACATCCAGTACTAATACTGCGCACGCTGCTACGGTCAGAACTAGGTCTTATACGCAGTCATTTAAAGTTAACATTTTTATCTCTAAAGAAGCGCGCTCATATGACCTTATGCAGTTGCCAGCGCCGTAAAACCCAATACTAAACTAAACATCTCTAAAGACGAAGGAGACATTCAGCCTCTATCTTCACAATATATGTAAGCACCTCAAATGGGAGACTCAATGCGACGAATACCATGTGAACATTGTAAACCTGTTCTCAGCACGTCCCGACGGGATGCACGGAACGTAGTCAGGCTAAGAATTAAAGGACTTTCACGAAAAACACGATTCCAAACACTAGACTAATAAGGGTGCATCACTTTGGGCACATGCTCTGGCATTCTACATACAAGAAAACTATCAAGTGGTCATCCAAGCAGAATTATAAAGACGTCCCCCAAAAAATAAATGGTTGGGGTTTATCACTATTACATGCACCAACAATCGACAAAATTTAGATCATTTGAAAGACGGGATTCAACCCTGCCTACCATGCAGGGCCAAAACGGTGAGAGAGGAATACAACATCCCAGCAGAAAGACCGAGATACTCAATAAAAGTTTTTCCCACACGGGAATCAAACTGGGGTCACCCGCGTGCGATGGCAAAGCGCATATAACTACACCACAGACGCTGATAAACAAATCCTGAAATTGGAAAAAAAGAAATACTGTAATTTTTAAAAAGCCTACATAAACCATATATACCTATACATAATAATATACTGAAGTTGGGGGGTCGGTCTGTTACAGGCAAAATAAGACATGAAAAATCCCCTGAAAATGTCCACTGTGAACAAAAACTGTTTGATTTAAATATCCATTACCATGCAATAACACATTATTATCCTGGGTCTTTTAAAAGAGGTAGGACAAATCATGACGTGTAGTAAATTTTTAATGTGTACGCAAAGCCAGCCTGAACAGAGTGGAACACTCCTTTATTCCACCAGAAAGATTAAAGTTCTCTTTACATCTTCCCCACGCAAGAACCGAACATAATAATATGTCGTTTGCGTGCAGGGTAAAGAGCCTAATCATTACACCAAAGACACCGGAAGGTGACTGCTCAAGTCACACAGGCTTTCTGTAAGAAAAGTGAAACGACTTGGATGTATTGGTTGATGGATTGAGTAGATGATTTACGACACTATATCGACTCAGTTGTGGTAATTGGAGGTGGGGAAGAAACAGTGAGTTTTAATTCTGAGCCAAGGGCCATAATTAGAATAACAGTTTTATCACCACCTCGGTCTGAGCAAAGAGATGTGAGAAGCTCATCGACACAATGGCGGTCATTTTGTGCATGGAAAAAGACAGACAGACAGACAGACAGACAAGAACACCAGTTAGATAGACCTTGAGGGCATTCGAGACGAAGAAAAAGGATGCAAAGAGTCGTAACAGTGGCAAGGGGAGACAAGTGGTGTAAAGTACATCCAAAGAAGCACAACGAAGATGGGAAGATGTGAATGGTAATCAAAAGTAAAGGGGAGACCGGGTTAAACAAAATTAAATGGTAACTGGAGGTAAAGGGGAAATAGGGTAGAACAAATTGTAACTGAGGGTAAACGGAAGACAGGCAGGGTGAAAGGGATGGTATCTAAGGGTGAAGGGGAGACTAGGTGAAAGGAATGGTATCTAAGGGTGAAGGGGAGACTGGGTAGAACAAATGGTAACCAAGAGTAGAGGAAGCAAAGGGTAATCGAGGGTGAAGGGGAAACAGGGTGGTAACTAAGGGAGAAGGTGGAGATAGGGTGAAGGGGGTGGTGATCAAGGGTAGAGGAGAGACTGGGTAAGCAAATGGTAACCGAGGGTAAGGGGAAGACAAGTTTTTTAGGTTTAGTAGAGGTTTTACTGCGCTCGCAACTGCATAAGGTCTTATAAGCGCCAGAAGATTTAGAGGTGTTACAAGAGAGTAACAAACATAAAAAGAAGAAGGGAAGATAAGGACAATAGATGTTTGATAGGAAAGAAACAGCAAACCACACCAGAGCACCCACCAACCACCCACTGAGGAAGACAAGGTGAAATGGAACGGTAACTAAGGGTGAAGGAGAAACATGGTGAGGGAATGGTAACTAGGGGAGAAAGGAAGACACGGTGAAATGGAAGGTTATTAAAAGAAAGAAGAGACTGGGTAAAGCGAACGGTAACTGAAATGGGGAACAAAAAAAGAAGGATGAAGTGAAAACTGGAAAGAAAGGCAAACAACCAAACAAAAGAGAACTGGACTTCAAGGTAAGGACGGCATATGAAAGAAGAGCACCTCACACCCCCTTTCCCAGCCTACAGATGGATTTAAGAACAACAACAGCGACCTATACGAAAAATGAGGGTGAAATAAAAAGGGTGAGGTGTGACATATAATATGTATATCACAGCACAAAAAAGGCTGACGGCCAGGCCATCCCCAAAGCACACAACTACTGCACAGGTAAGTTTTGTTATTCTACACGTATTTCCCAGGTCCAAGACTTGTTATAATAAAGTCAAGGCTTTACCAAGGAGTTGTCCAGTTCAGGCTCATGTCATGCTTACTTTGTCTCCTAAAGATGACAACACCATGGCAATATAGTGAATCGATACATACACCCGTGTCTAATTACGATGACAAGAACAAAGCAGGTTAAAATGTGCGGTATATGATGTACGTCTAGGGTGTGTGTGTGTGTGTGTGTGTGTGTGTGTGTGTGTGTGTGTGTGTGTGTGTGAGAGTGTATGTGTGTGTGTGTGTGCGTCTGTGTATGTGTGTGTCTGTGTGTGTGTGCGTGTGCGTCTGTGTGTGTGTGTGTCTGTGTGTCTGTGTGTGTGTGTGTGTGTGTGAGTGTGTGTGTGAGTGTATGTGTGTGTGTGCGTCTGTGTGTGTGTGTGTGTGTGTGTGTATACCAATAAATATATTATATACCAGATACTGGGAAAGATAAATAGAATGTGGCGAGAGCAAAGCTACCAAGTCCTAAGATTTGGAGGAAAAAAAACCAAACCCACACACAAAACACAAAAAACCCATTTGATAAACTGTCTTACAACAAAGGGTATCTTAAGTTTATCCTTGTATAATAATACAACAAAAGAAAAGAAGTTTACATTGGCTCATTTTCATCTATTGCATTTTATGGTCTGCTTCCATTGAAATAGACGTTTCTGGCATTGGCTAGTTCACAGCAGACACCATCAGTATAATATATTGAAGCTGTTTATGTCGATACAAGAAGGATCAGCACCTATTGCACCTAATATGACTTTAACTCACCATATTATGGTTTCATTTCAAGCATTCAGGGTTCTACTGAAAATGACATAATGAGCACAATAGTATTATAGTACTCTATTTTGACTAATTTAGGGCATGTTCGATGAAAGGTGGACAATGCCACAACACAATTAGGTCATAACAATTATAGTTTATACTTCATTATAATAAGCAAGGAAATCATAAATCACGAGGGAGAATACAAACTCAATATTCATATATTCATATTTTCAGTAAGATAGAAGAATTGCTGTTTGTTTATGCAGCAAATATTCTGCATACGTAAACAAACTCGTCATAAGGTTATTTTCAAATGTGACTTCAAGTGTGGGAATTAAGTTTGAGCATCCTAGAACTGATCTCCTTCACTTTAGTACCATCAGTACCACCTGAGTGAAAACTTAAGTCTTCAAACACCCCCCCCCCCCCAACCCTATTCCCACGATATAGAGTGTAATTTGAGTTGGACAAAAGACCTCTTAGAAACTTTCCTTCCAAATACAGCGTCAAATCTAAAAAGCCGAAGACTTATTAAATAACATTCTCTGCAAGATAACACTCTCAAACCGACAAGAGTAAATCCGTTGGTTAGAAAAATAAATTAAAACTTCTAATTTCCAGCTTCTCCACTGATACAGAACTTTTTTCAAACCCTGAAATTTTAATGCTGCCATGCACAAGGAAACAAATTAAATTGGTAATTAGGCAAAAAAGGTCGGTACCTGAATGTTGTGGAATCACATTGTCCTTCCGAAAAGCAGAGACATAAAAAATAATATTTATCATTGTAATTTACATAAAAAATACAGCACCTTTCATAGAATACAACCTGTTCTTAGAAGAGCTACAAAAGTGAAAGAACATGCCTGGTATTTCAACCAAGTGAAGAATTGTGCATGATATAGATATATTTGAAATATAAGTCATTATCATAGGAAAATCAAATGCTAAACACATTCACAAATTGAATATTTTGGACACAAAATCTATCTAAAAAAACATTACCCACAATGCACTGGAAGTCACACAATGCAATTTTCTACTACAAGCAGGACACAAAAAAGATCCTCGAGTACTAGAGGTTTTGTTAATCACACACATTCTTAAAAAACATGGACACTAAAACCTACAGAAGACACATCCACAAAAAAAGAAGCAAACAAGACCAGACATTTCTGCAAGGGTGGACACATTTGTTGAGCTTCTTTTTAGTTGAAATCAGAAAGGTTTGTATGAGAGTCTGCACTGGGCTTAGGGAATTGCATATTGGAAACGTTAGGAAAGATTTGGTTAGGGACATTCCAGACACAAGGCATTCCAGCGCGTCTTATGAGCCATTCAGAGTCTCAATAGTGTCAGAGGTAAAAGCAGTCACTCACCTCTTTTTGGTGAAAAGATTCTTGATGGAAGCCTTCAGATGCATTTTCTTCCTGGCACTCACAGGGTCCTCCGCTGCCTTAGGAGGGCCACTGTCTGATCCATACTTGCCTACATCTTTGCCTTTTTTTCTCCCGTCTCTCTTTTTCCCCCTCTCCACCTCAGTGGACTGAGACAGGTCAGTGACCTCAAGGGGAGGTAAGTCAAGATGGTCTGGGTCATCAGTCTCGCCATTGTAGCTGCGAGGGCTGGAGTCAATAGCCGTCTCTAGAGGAGGCCCCGTGGTGTTCTTGCTGCTGATGCTGCTGAGAGAGGTGGAGAAGAGCTGGGTGTGGGTGGAGTTATTGTGGAGCTGTAACTCCACTGAGGCAGTGGAGATTTTTGTTTGGTCTCTCGACATTTGCTCTGATTTGTGAGAGGAGGATGAGGAAGAAGACGGTCCCTCACACTTATTGGAGGAAGATGAGGAAGACGAGGTAGGGTACAGAGAGGAATACGGCCGCTGAGCTCCAGACACAGGGCTATTTCCTCTCTGTGACAAAGATGACGTCGATAAGGTAGATGATTTCGAAGTGCCTTCTGACACAGTGAGGCTCTCGTTCGGATCCAACAGTGGTGAGTTGAAAGAAGGTGGTGGGAGTGGCTGAGACAACCGTGGGCTGCGTCCTGCAGTAGAGGTCGAGGTCACTGCTGTCTGCCGAGGGGAATATTTGTTTCCGCGGAGTAACGCCGAAGGTAGAGAGTGGCCCTGGCTGTCTGAAGGAGCATCGTTGAGACTGGAGTCCTCATCATCAATCCCGTTACGAGCTACTTCTCTGTCCAAGCCTGTGTGAGAGCCAGCACTTCGAGGGGAGGAATTGAGTTTCTCAGACACAGGAGCTCTGTTATAATCTTTCTGTACAAGATGAGCCTCTGAAACACCATTACTAGCACCAACACCACTGGCAATACTCTTCTGTGTAAGTGACAGCAAAAACTGTTGGTTACTTTTAGACACACTGTGCAAGTCACCTCCATGAGCTCTCTGTTTTTCTTTATGAGCTGCTTCTACGCCATTTCTCTTGTGGTGCTCTAAACTCTGTCCATTCAGCGAGGGATCACTACCCACAGCTACACCTCCTCCACCATTTCTGTCACTCTCAGAGAAGTACTTTCCATTCGGTGATGATTCCTGCCCATTAGTGGATGCAAGTACATCTGGAGGACCCCTTGAGGAAGTTAGAGGCTTGCCGTTGTGCTCTGAGCTTGAGGATAGGTCTCTTTCATCTAGACTGTGGGACAATTCATACAGCTCGCTGTCAATCTTAGACTGATTCACAGTACACACAAGAGTAGACAAAGTCCCCTTTCTGTCCTTACCTTGCTGCTCTCTCTGCCCACGCATGCTTGCATTTGCACTGATCCCATTACGCTGCTCACCAGCCATTTGCTTCAGAGCAGTAGTTGATTTCTCTACGTAACTGGCTATGCTGGTCATGTGATCTGAAGGTTCGCAACCACCCCTCAGCACACTTTCAACTTCCTCTTCCTCCTCATCTTCCATATCTCTCCCAGCCGATAGATTCGCATCTGACCACAGTTTCTCGGCTAGACTTTGAGTGACCTCCTCAGAGCTAAATTCCCTCCGCACGGGCTGGTGCCTGCCAGACCTTCCGCCTTGCTGCTCTAAGCGATGTTGAATGAGGTCAAGGTCAAGCTCATGCCCATCGTTGGAACCGTGACTGCTGCTGTGATGGTGTGAGCCAGTCGTGGCCAGAGAGTGACTGTCGCTGGCACGCGTGTCGTCCTCGTCATCCTCCACATCCAACATGGTTGCAGTAGGGTAGGGGGAGGGGCGGGATGGGAGTAGGTCATGGGCGGACAGGGGTGGGCCTCGCATGTGAGGAGAGTGACTAGGCATGGACGCTGGCAGGCCGTGAGAGCTAAGCATAAAGTCGTTTGACGTGGGCCTGTTGAAAAGAAGAGATGAAATTCTCGTTAGAAAGGAAGTAAATGATCATGTTTGAAATAAAATAATAAAAGTACTGTTTACATGAAAGTATGTGTCATGTATTCATTCCTGGTTAACTTACTCAGCAATGGCATAAAGATTGTCTGCATTGGTTGGCCTGTCTACCAGTCTCTCTGTTTGTCATTCAGTAGATGGATAGATAGGTAGGTAGGTAATTACATAGCTAGGTAGGTTGGTAGATTGGTAGCTAGGTAGATTGTTGGGTGGGGAGGAATGTTTACCATTACAAACAAAATTTCACCATGGAGATCAGTAAAAGAGAAATTTCATTAAGTTACTTTTTTTCCCACACAGATGAGTTATAATGCTAGGCTTACATGGGAGGCTGTGACCTGCGGAGATGTTTCCGGCTGATGATGGTGGGCCTGTGCTGGGAGTCTAGAACATATGGCCCCAATGCTGAGTGAGGCCGGGGCTGTGGGCCAGGGTAGCCGTGGGCCCGAGCCGGAGAGTCGTTGTAGTGTGGAGAGTGGTAGGTATTTGAGTGGCTGAGAAAGTCAATAGCTGAGGACGGGCGGCTGCGCGGAGAGGCTGTACGCATGAAGATTTCATGGCCACTGGGGGCTGGGGGGTTGTAGGAGGGAGATGGCTGACGCTTCCTCACCTGAAGGCAGATGTTGGGTTGAGTTATAATTTTAGCTGAGAGATAGTTACAGTCAGTTACAGTCATAGTTGAATCATTGTTTTAGTTGAATTGTTGTTATAGTTAAGTTATAGTGTTACTTGAGCTAAAGCTTTAATTGAGTTGTAATAACAATTCGTTAAAGTCATGGTTGAACCATCGTTTTAGATAATTTCCAGTTTTATAACAAAGAAAAATCACTACATCTGACTGGAAACAGACTTGAATGCGAACTTCTTTGACTTTAAATTTTTAGACGAAAGGGAAGCGATGATCCTTTAATGCAGAGAAACATGCATTTAGGGGAAAACAAACAAAGTTAAGTTCCTCTTCAGGAAAACAATAGGAATGGCAAATGATCTTGTCCATACTGTTTCCTCAATATAAATTTGCATCAAGCTCTCAACATAAAGACAAAGCACAGGACTTTACAGTCTTAAAAGCTTGTTACTGGACAAATTTGAAACTCACTTGCCTCATTTTTCCCTTATTCATGTAACCAATCACATCAGCTCGTACAAAGCAATATAATTTAACAAATAGGCTGATACAATGCCAACGTTTTCTGTCTATACGTTTGATAATAGACAAAGTTTTCTTGTAAAACTAAAAAACACCAAAACATTGACTTTCATTTTAGTAGACAGGACAGCAGTTTAGGTTAGAAGGATAACCCAGTCTCTGGACTAAGCCGCCCGACTATGTTATGAAGAAGATGGGTGTCCTGACAAGTAAACCAGTCAAACAGTTCAGTTAAAAGATTCTCCTTGCCTTGAACTTTCTAGCACGAGGTCCAATAATCTCCCCCGAGCCCTCTAGGCCTGTGGGCATTACGGACTGGCTGCGTGGGACATGGGAGAACATCCGGGGGTCTGGGTAGCTGCTGTAAGCAGTCAAGTCCGGCTGACTCAATGCACCCATCCGGGAAGGGACTGAGGGGCGGGGCAACTGTCGGCGGAAGGCGGGGCCTATGTTGTGATGCTGCTGTTGCTTTGGGTCGTAGTAAGGGTCTTCAAGCCACTCTGGCAGTACTCTGCTGATTGAAGATAGTCCAAATAAGTTCTTATTCTACAAAATCATTGTATCAACAAATTGTAATCATGTGAGTTAATAAAAATTAATGGAAATAAGATTGAGAAAGAAAGCTATGAATGGGCAAATGCAAGGTCTTAATACATAAAACAGACACAGTTGATAAAATGGCAATTTGCTGGCAAAGAGTTTAACTGGCTTCAATAAAATGAAACTCACATCACTGAAAATAGATAGAAACTCCATCAGAGTAGGAGCAAATCATTTGCACTAACTCTAAAGACTAAAAATAGAGTTTAACTTTTATCTTATTTCAATAGAAGAGAGGGGACTGTAACACAATTATGGTTTCTTTAACACACAATTTTACATTCCAAAATGGCAAATCCATTTGTACTTGAAATCAGTTCAACTGACGAAACATAATCATAAATAATTCTCATGAAAATTTAATAAAATGCAAGTCAACAGAGACAGAACCTGCAGCTATCACTTTATCACATTAGACCAATCGACGAATAGTGCAACCATTTCTATTCCAACACCCATTTCTACATCTTTTGTCCGATGACTACTACTATACCTCTTGTCCACTAGTTGCTCATACATCTCTGGGTCCTTTTTTTTGTTTGGGGGGGGGGGGGGGGGAGGGGGGGTTCGTTTTGCCTTTTTTTTTTTGCAACTGTTTAGTTTTAATACAAGTTTTACAGCACTTGCAACACAAATAGGTCATATACCAGCCAAAGATTAGAAGGGTTACTAGAGAGTAACACACAAAGAAAAGAAGAAGGGGAGATAAGGATGAAAGTCGTTTGATAGGAAAATAGGAGTAAACCACACCAGAGCATCCGCCATCCATCCACAATCTCTGGTCCAATAATAGCACAACAACATGTCCTACCCATGATCTGATTTAGCAAAGGCACGTGCTGAGGTCATGTCCTCTTCCGTGGAGTTGATTCCGCTGTCGCGGGCACTGACTGTCTGGCTCGTGTCAGCACTGGACCTACGGGAAAGAACCCACAGTCTGAGAGATAAGGTGACACTGACACAATGCTATATTATGAGGCAGAATGGTGAAAGATCAGTGTTGCCATCAATTACCAAGTGAAATTATGACATGGATACTTTTCTTACACATAGCACTGTTACCCTTTAATACCATATAAAGAGGTTCCCAAGAGAAAGAAAGGACAAGACAACCTTTCGTTCTCCATAGGAACTTCAATATACTATTATTAGCTCCGCAAAGAGTTGTTTTTATGTGCCAGTGTTGTCCAAAACTGACCATGTAACTATACTCAAACAAACAGTAGACAGCAATGGCAGTGATAACATAGGCTTCTCAGAAAAAAATTTTTTTTAATGTAGGCCTAATTTGTAATTCCTTTCCAAAAGAACTTTGTAAACATATTAGCACAGACAAAATCTTAAGTTTTTAACTCCTGACACTTTGCGGTCACATGGCGCAATAACGCGATGGTGAAAATTATACGTTCCGGTCACCTGGCGCAGTTCTGGGTGCGCCAGGCCCCAGAGGTCCATTGTAGATACTCTCCTGGCTGGGTGACCAGATGAGGTATTTTGTACTGCTGGTGATGTGACTGCAAAGTGTTAAACTTAATACAATAAAAGCAAAAATTGAACAAGTGTGGATATAAAATACTCAAAATAAATCACCATCACCTCTGCAAATTGAAAGCAACACTGACTTTAATCTAACACAGATTTTCTTGGGATAAATTGTGTTAAAGAAATAATTATGTGACTCTTGGCATGCATCATTTACACCAATCCATTCAAACAGTCAACTAAAAATATTGCTAAGTGGTCACAGGTCACAGAGGACAGAAGAGGCTGACCCCACATGACTGTCCCGTGCCAGGTCCTGCATGGCGGCCGACAGGTCCACGTTGAGACGTTCCACAAAACTCTGCAGTTGTCTCAGCGTTGTCTGCAGCAGCGGGTAGTCAGGGTGGGTAGGCGGGGTTGGGCGCGCGATTTGCTGGAGAAAAAAAAGAACAGTAATTAAAGTTACCATAGGCAAAGAGCTTTTGTGATCTGATTATTCTCTAAAATCATTTGGGCTTACCCGTACTGTGGATGTTAACATCTTATTCTTTTAAATCATTACTTGTACTGTGGAGGTTAGCATTAAAAGTAAGATAGGATAAATTGGTACACATTTTGATGTTATCATTTTAAAACCTTGATCCCCAGATTCCTGCCTGTAATGAGAATTACTCTGCATGAGATTTCAGATTCTAACCATCAAGACCAATACAAACAAACAAAACCTCTGTCCAATCCATCATATGTATGTGGTTTAGCTGTGAGTGATTTGTGACTAGTTCACTAAGCCAACTGTATGACACCTTTACATTATGCCAGAGAATACATTCTGCTGATCAGTTTTTGGGAGGATACAGAAAAGGGAGCTTACTGAAAGCTATTTCCAAACTTCCAAATGGCACTTCTGTCGTTTTTCCTGTCAGGTTTAACCTGAATTATCTCACGGTACCCTTCTAAACATAGCTGATCTTGCTCTCAGAGCTGATTACTCGCGTCATATCTCTATCACACTGAGGGTAAACTATATTTTATAACGTTGCTATAGTGTCAATACTGTGATGTGTCACACTGATGAACTCACTTGAAGCTGCAGCAAGTATTTAGGCAGGTGCTGCACCGGGGCCAGGAGGAGGGAGAACAGATCCTCACGCTCACAGCTGCTCTGTTTGATGGCCTGACAAGCATACAAATACACATTATAAAAAGAATATAGATGTTATTATCATTCAGTCATTGAAAACTTGAGAACCTTTTCATTCATAGTGCAGCATGTAAAAAAGTGATCACCATTTAAATGTTCCTTAAAGTGGAATGCTAAGCAGTACACATTTTTAAACAACAGATTTTCTAAAAGACAGCAACACCTTATATATCTGAACCAAGAATAAGAATTCCATTTTTTCTCCTTTTGAGTGAAGAGAAGTACTTCGATATAATAACTCACACAATAGTGCTGAGAAAAGAAAAACTGACAAACAGAATAATATGAAGGAATAGAAAGAAGCACAACCTACCAAATGTCCCTTCCAACCACCCGCAAGAAACATTCAGACACAAGAAACATAAGCAACTTACAGAGATAAATGAAGAGAAAAACAAAGACTACTGAAATATCAGTAAGGAAATCAAGTTCATTTTGAACATCCTAAAGGAATGATCAAAATTGAGAATTTCAAAAATACTAAACCACTTAAATGTCACTGGACAAATACAACATTAAAGCATGGACCCCAATTTATCATATGAGCACAGTTCTGCAAATGTTCAGTTGTAGTTTATGGTCCATCAACACAATATCACAGTCACAAGAACAAATTAAGAAAGCATAGACAGAACAGATGTTATACAATAGACAGTTTGCATAATAGGAGACAATACTAATGCAAGCAGGACAGTTTGGAGATAAAGAGGGAAAGAACTTAAGAGAAAGAGAAATAACCTTGAGGAAAGACTTGAAGTTTGGTGACTGTGACAGAGCTCGTCTCAAGCAAGTGACAGCTGTTGGCAAATCCTCCACATATTCTCTGTACAAGTTCATCACGGAATCCTGAGAAGAAGACAGATTCAGACGGGTTACTTCCACTGTACAAACATCTTTTTACTCATTTTTATGCTCAGAAAAGTAAGTAAAATGGCTTTACAATCATCCAGCTATCGCGAACCTGGCAGAAATTTTTACATGATTTCTTTTTTTCTGTGACCTGGTCAATTTCTGCCAAAAATTCAACTGTCTAATCTATCAATCTTATAACATCACATTCATTGTCAGTCCAAATACAACTTGCTAAAATACCTGGTATGTGTCTGAGATTAATTTTGAGACAGTCCTAAATTATAATGGCTGTGAACAAATTACTAGCAACAGTATACTGAGCACATGTTACAAGGAAGCAATTGTTAACAATCGTTTCACCTGCAAATGTGATGTTTTTGACAATTTAAGGGATACTGCAACCTGTCTTTTTCTTTTCACTAAGAATGGAAAATAAAATACACTCTATAAAATTATACCTGGTATTTTTTTCTGCTGTATTATTAGTTTGGTAACTTACCCTCTATCTGGGGAGTCCATGTAAATATGTTTTTCCAGCAGGTAGAAAATAAAATGAAACACCCCCATCCCACACAAATATAGCTCTTACATACCATCAAATATTTGAAGAAAAAGACAGAAAGATTTAAGTTTCTGAATTCAAGTGCAGCAGCAAACAACTGACCTCAGAATGCGACTCTGTGACCCGTGACAAGAGGTCAGCGACCACGCCCATGTGTGTCCAGTGCACCAGTCTGTCCTGCAGCCCTGTACAGATGTGGCAGTGCTGGGCGTAGAGCTGGTCAAGGTAGGGAGGGAACAGCACATCCAGCTCCTGGGCGCTGAGGAAGCCAGCCGTCTGCAGAGGGGTCAGGTAGGTGTTGAGGAGTGACCACAGCCGAGAGCAGTAGTCACGTTCTGAGTCAGCCAGCTCTTTGACTGCTCGCTGTCTGTGGGCTGAGATAAGAAAGAGTTTAGTTTTAGTTTTAGGAAGAGTTTAACGGCACTTGCAACACAATGAGGTAATATAAGTGCCGAAGATTGGAGGTGTTACAAGAGAGTAACAAAAACAAAAATAGAGGAGGGGGCAGGGGGGAGATAAAGACGATAGATGTTTGATAGGAAAGAAGGGGCAAACCACACCAGAGCACCCTCCAACCACCCATGATAAGGATGAGTTTAGCGAGAGTAAAGAGAAACACAGTAACAGTCATTCAGTGCAAGTAAGGTGCATCAATGCGATTAAGGTAATTTGATGCAAGCAAAAAGCAAGTAATAAAGACAGAAACAAGGAAGGGACAGTAAAGAAAATAGACCTACCAGAGACACCCTTCGACCACCAAGACGATAAGAATTAATAACAATAACAATAATTGCATTTATATAGCCCATATCCATGCTCAAGAGCATGCTCTATGCGCTTTACAACTATTATTACCCCAGCAGACCCTCTGAGAACACTGAGAAACATGCTCGGCTTCCGCGGGAACACACAGTGCAAGCTGCGGATTTCACGCGCTCAAACACTATCAAACTGACAAGAATTACAATGTGTTGTTCACTTGAACTGAGAGGGCAGGTTGAGTTGGGGCGGAATGGGGTGGATAGAGAGTGTATGCAAGACAAAAATGGAGAGGAACAGGAAGAGAGAGCAGAGAAAGTGACCAAGAGAGGATGAGCGACAATACAACGAACAAGAGAAAGACATTTATTTCTCCCCTTGACACGATGGAGAGGCCCAAAACAGTAAGCAAAGTCAGTTGAAATTTTTAAAGATGGTCATCCATTCCACGCCTCAGAACTGTTTAGTCCAAAGTGTACTTCAGTAAAAAGGCACTTCGGACAAAATAGTTTTGAAGCGACACATTGTCGGGGAGGAAAGTATTGGTCTTGGAGACCAGTGTCATTAATACATAGAAATAACGCAAGAGCAGGGGCGGGATGTGATTATTTGAACAGGTGAATGTCTTGGACAGGTTGCTGCTAGAGCAGGTTCGACTGTATTCAAAATCTTTTTAAATCTTCGTGGTGTATCCACCTACCCGCCCGGTCTACGTCCCTGTTCCTTGTGAGTGAGGGCAAGCCCGTCGCGGAGGGCAAACTGTGGCGTCTGTTCCCACTGTCCTCCTCTGTGGCCTGTGCTGCCCGTGGTGTGTAGTGTGAAGCACGTCGATTCTCTTCCCCTTCTTCATCGCTAGACTCCGACAGGTTGAGGTTCAAACATTTTTCTCCCAGGGCTTGAGTCAGACTGAGGCTGCGGCAAGCCAGAGCTGTGACTTCGTTCTCTGAAAATAACATTCACAAAATCCTTCTTATTTTATTCTTAAAGAGTTAGTTAGACTACCGAACCTGTAATCATGAGATTGTGAGGCTCAGCTTGTGTCCGTGGGAAAGGCACTTTACAAGAACTTTCCCATTTGGTTCATACCTATCGGAGATGGGTGTTAAATTCAGAGGCCTCGGCTCTTAAATAATCTTACAGCTTTCAAAGATTTTTTAAAAATTGTTTGACGGAGAAGAAATGTTGTTGTTTTTTTCAAAGAATCGCCCAAAAGAGAGAAATAAAAATGAAAAATGTGAGGCAGCGTGGTGAAATCAGGCTTAGGTCAAAATAATGAAATCCATAAAATCAGCATTTTTCGGACAGTTTGGAAATTATTTTCAAATTTTTGATTTTTGGCTCAACACTTTGTATGTCCATTCAAGAACACTTTTGCGTGTGGATTTTAAGGAAAAACGATTAAAGCCGCAAAAAATATGACTTTGCAGTTTCCAAGGACTCTTAAGCTATGGAAGTCACCAAACTTTGGCACCTATTTTTTCGCTAATTTTACTTCTGAAACCAGGCGACCCCAATTCCTTCAATCGCAAATATCTCGACTTTTATTCAAGATAAACGCACATTTTTTTACCAAAAGGAAGACTAATGAACAGGCTTTAAGAAAATACTAAAATCTCCATACGCTCAAAATTCGACGAGCGCCTGATTCCACCACGTTGTGACAAAAACAGTTCAACTAGGCAAGACATACTCAACTGGTTTAACAAAAAAAGTACTATCTTATTAAAACAAAAAAGTAATTGTCCACAAGTTTCAACCAAATACCCGAAATTGGAAAGCGGAGGAGCTAAATTTTGACAAAATTCAAAGCGAAATAGGAAATTTTGGTTTAAAGCTGGTCAAGCGAAATACATAAGGTAGACACTGACTTATTTCGTAAACATCACGACGCCACATGTGCTGTTCACTAACCCACTGCTGAGGGCAGGGCAGCCATGTCACTGCTGGGGAAGCCGTCCTCACTCAGCACCGGCACTTCGGGCAGTTGGCCGCGCCATTCCGTCTCCTGACCTTCATCCTGGGAGTTGGCAACGGTGAGCCTTGGGACGGCTGTCTGGACCTGAGCTCGTCTAGTTTTGAGTGAGGAGAAGCACAAAGGAATAATGTCAGTTACTTTTCCACTGTACAGCCCTAAATGACATCAGAACTACACTTCTCCCTCCGCGACTTAACATTGACAATACACTCTACGGAACATTACAGCAACTGCAGCAAACCTGCGCTTATCACTACATGGCATTGGACAGAAGGGCGAGACCCCAGTTGTTGCTGGTTTGATAACAACAACAACATGTCAGTTACTTATCGTTTCCGTAAAGAGAAGCACAAAGACATACTGTCACTTACTCGTATTTCTTGTTTCAATAAAGAGGAGCACAAAGACATAATGTCAGTTATTTATTGTCTCAGTAAAGAGAAGCAAAAAGAAATAATGTCATATACTTATTGTTTGAGTCAAGAAAAGCACAAAGACATAATGTCAGTTATTTATTGTTTCAGTAAAGAGAAGTACATCAATTCAATCTGAATACTTTAGTTCAGTTCGAGTAAGAGTAAGAGTTTTACTGTACTTGCAATACAGTACAGTCAGTATGTGTGTGTGTGTGTTTGTGTGTGTGTGTATGTATGTGTGTGTGTGTGTGTGTGTGTGTATGTATGTGTGTGTGTGTGTGTGTGTGTGTGT